>NC_086106.1:38464984-38669984 GCF_963921235.1 Mobula hypostoma | reverse complement strand
GTCTTCTAATATTCTATTTCTGGTGCTGGCTTTCATGAGGAGACTGCCGAGGGGGAAGAGAGAGGGGAGAGGGGTGAGTGGAGGAGAGTGGGGGGAAGAGGGAGAGGGGTGGAGAGAGGGAGAAAGGCGAGGGAGAGAAGTGGGAGAGGGGTGGAGAAAGAGGTGAGAGAGGGAAGGGGAGAGGGGTGGACAGAGGGTTGGAGGGGGAGAGGGGTACAGAAGGGGAGAGAGAGGGGAGAGGGGGAGGGAGTGGGGAGAGGGGGAGTGAGAGGTGGGAGAGACAATGGGAGAGAGAGGAGGGGGAGGGGGAGAGGAGGGGAGGAGGGGAGGGGAGGAGGGTAGGGGAGGGGAGGAGAGGGGAGGGGAGGAGGAGAGAGGAGGGCGAGTTGGGGAGATGGGGTAGAGAGAGGGTAGAGTGGGGAGAGAGGAGGTGAGAGGGGAGAGGGGAGAGGGGAGAGGGGAGAGGGGAGAGGGGAGAGAATGGGGAGAGAGAAGGGAGAAAGGGGCAGAGAGAGAGAGTGGGAAGTTGGGGGTAAGAGAGGGGAATGTTTGGAGAGGGGGAGAGAGTTTGGAAGAGAAAAATGGAGAAGCAAATGGTTGTGAAAGAAGGGAGGATTGCTGAGATGCACATGGGTGAGAAGTGGATGTGGTAACAGAGTGGTGTTCATGAGAGCAAGACATGTGAGGTGATGGGGTTTACTGTAATCGGGTGGGTCTCGGTAATTCTATCGGGGAGGTGGAGCTATAGGGGGCTGACTGTAACAGTGGGTGTGGTATTGGATATATGTTGACGGAGCAAGAAACGAAGCTGCTGGGAACATGGGGTTAGGCAGCATCTGTGGAGTCGCAGATAAGATCACTGACACTTACAGAACACAGAAAGGGACAGTACAGTCCTGGTCTAAAACGTGAAATTTGTTGTTTTGTGGCAGCAGTAGAGAGTAAAGATATAAAATTAATACAGATTAAAAGAACAAATAAATTGTGCAAACAAAGTTTGGCGGTAGAGTTCTGGACTGTTCGGAAAGCTGTTGGCAGGGGAGCAGTCTTTCCCGCAACCTTTGAGTGTGGATCTTCAGGCTCCTGTGCCTCCTCCCCGAATGTGAGAATCAGACGAGAACATGCCTTTAATGATGGATGAAGCATAGTCTCTGGAAGAGGTCATCAACGGTGCTGAGGATTGTGCCTCTGATGGAACTGGCTGATTTACAGGCCTCTACAGCCCTAGACAACAGCAGTCTCCATAACAGGCAGTGATGCAAATGCTCAGAACAGTCTCCACGTGCAGCTCACATCTCCACAGACAACGTGGGCAATCTGTGGAATTCACTGACACTACAGCTGTGGAGGCCAAATCAGTCGGTATATTTAAATCAGAAGTTGATCGGTCTTTGATTAGTAAGGCTATCAAAGGTTACAGAGACAATGGGGTTGAGAAGGATAATAAATCGGCCATGATGGAATGGCATAGCAGAGTTGATGGGCCGAATGGCCCAATTCAGTTCCTATGTTTTACACCTTAGCAGTAAGTAAGTTTACTATAAATTATGGCCCAGTTTGTGACAACAGGACATAGTGTAATGGGACTGAGAGGGTGTAGTTGGGGTAATGGGACCCATAGGGTGTAGTTGGGGTAATGGGACTGATAGGGTGTAGTTGATGTATTGGGACTGAGAGAGTGTAGTTGGGGTAATGGGACTGATAGGGTATAGTTGGGGTAATGGGACTGATAAGGTGTAGTTGGGGTAATGGGACTGATAGGGTGTAGTTGGGGTAATGGGACTGATAGGGTATAGTTGGGGTAATGGGACTGATAGGGTGTAGTTGGGGTAATGGGACTGATAAGGTGTTGTTGGGGTAATGGAACTGAGAGAGTGTAGTTGGGGTAATGGGACTGATAGGGTGTAGTTGGGGTAATGGGACTGATAGGGTGTTGTTGGGGTAATGGAATTGATAGGGTGTAGTTGGTGTAATGGGACTGATAGGGTGTAGTTGGGGTAATGGAACTGAGAGAGTGTAGTTGGGGTAATGGGACTGATAGGATGTAGTTGGGGTAATGGAACTGAGAGAGTGTAGTTGGGGTAATGGAACTGATTAGGTGTAGTTGGGGTAATGGAACTGAGAGAGTGTAGTTGGGGTAATGGGACTGATAGGATGTAGTTGGGGTAATGGAACTGAGAGAGTGTGGTTGGGGTAATGGGACTGATTAGGTGTAGTTGGGGTAATGGGACTGATAGGGTGTAGTTGGGGTAATGGAACTGAGAGAGTGTAGTTGGGGTAATGGGACTGATAGGGTGTAGTAGGGGTAATCACAATATGATCAAGTTCACATTGATATTTGAGAGGGAAAAATAATATCCAATGTGTCTGTATTTCAGTGGAATAAAGGAAATTACAATAGCATGAGAGGGGAACTGGCTGAACTTGACTGGAAAGGGACATTTTCAGGAAGGACAGCAGAGCAGCAATGGCTGGAGTTTCTGTGAAAAATGAGGGAATTACAAGACAGATAATTTCCAAACAAGAAGAATCTTTTCAAGGGAAGAAGGACACTACCATGGCTGACAAGTGAAGTCAGAGACAAAGTAAAAGCAGAAGAGAGGGCATACAATGAAGCCAGAGCTAGTCGGAAGATAGAGGATTGGGGAGCTTTTAAAAACTTGCAGAAAGAAACTAAGAAGATCATTCGGAAGGAAAAGATGAATTATGAGAGGAAGCTGGCGACTAATATCAAAGAAGATGCTAAAAGCTTTTTTAAGTATATAAAGGGTAAAAGACAGTCGAGGGTAGATACAGGACCAATGCAAAATGATGCTGGAGATATTGAAATGAGAGATGCAGTGATGGCAGAGGAACTGAATGCATATTTTGCATCAGTCTTCACAGTGGAAGACATCTGCAGTATACCAAACATTCAAGAGTGTCAGGGAAGTGAGGTTTGTGCAGTGAAAATCATGACTGAGAAGGTGCTCAGAAAGCTGAATAGTGTGAGGGTGGATAAATCTCCTGGATCTGTTGGAACGCACCCTCGGTTTCTGTGGTAAGATTGCAGAGGCGTTAACAATGATCTTTCAAGAATCGATAGATTCTGGCATTGTACCAAATAACTGAAAATTGCAGATGTTAGTCCGCTACTTAAGAAGGGTGGGAGGCAGCAGAAATGAAACTACAGACCTGTTAGCCTGACATCAGTGGTTGGGAAGTTGTTGGAATCGATTGTTAGGGATGAGATTACTGCGTACCTGAAGGCACATGACAAGATAGGCCAAAGCCAGCATGGTTTCCTGAAAGGAAAATCCTGCCTGACAAACCTACTGCAATCCTTTGAGGAAATTACAAGCAAGGGTAGGCAAAGGAGATGCAGTAGACGTGGTGTACTTGGATTTTCAGAAGGCCTTTGACAAGGTGCCGCACATGAGGCTGCTTAGCAAGATAAGAGCCCATGGAATTACAGGGAAATTACTAGCGTGGGTGGAGCATTGGCTGATCGGCAGAAAACAGAGAGTGGGAATAAAGGGATCCTATTCTGGCTGGCTGCCGGTTACCAGTGGAGTTCCACAGGGCTCGGTGTTGGGACTGTTACTTTTTACGACGTATGTCAATGATTTGGACTGCAGTATTAAGGGAATTGCGGCTAAATTTGCCAATGATACAAAGACAGGAGGAGGAGCGGGTAGTGTTGAGGAAACAGAGAGCCTACAGAGAGACAAACAACAGGAATTCTGCAGATGCTGGAAATTCAAGCAACATACATCAAAGTTGCTGGTGAACGCAGCAGGCCAAGCAGCATCTATAGGAAGAGGCGCAGTCGACGTTTCAGGCCGAGACCCTTCGTCAGGACTTCGTCGTGGATAGACACATTAATTCCACATCCCATTCCCATTCTGACATGTCTATCCACGGCCTCCTCTACTGTAAAGATGAAGCCACACTCAGGTTGGAGGAACAACACCTTATATCCCGTCTGGGTAGCCTCCAACCTGATGGCATGAACATCGACTTCTCTAACTTCCGCTAAGGCCCCACCTCCCCCTCGTACCCCATCTGTTACTCATTTTTATGCACACATTCTTTCTCTCACTCTCCTTTTTCTCCCTCTGTCCCTCTGAATATACCTCTTGCCCATCCTCTGGGTCACCCTCCCCTCTTTGTCTTTCTTCCCGGACCTCCTGTCCCATGATCCTCTCGTATCCCCTTTTGCCTATCACCTGTCCAGCTCTCGGCTCTATCCCTCCCCCTCCTGTCTTCTCCTATCATTTTGCATCTCCCCCTCCCCCTCCAGCTTTCAAATCCCTTACTCACTCTTCCTTCAGTTAGTCCTGACGAAGGGTCTCGGCCTGAAACGTCGACTGCGCCTCTTCCTATAGATGCTGCTTGGCCTGCTGCGTTCACCAGCAACTTTGATGTATGTTGTGTTACGTACCCCGTAACTGGGTTGCCAAACCAGCAGAAATGGATCACTCAGTTGGAGTCTGGAGTACTAGAACTAAGAAAGTTTTATTAAAGAAACAAGCAACACAGTAATCGAAAGGATAATAAATGCAACAGTTCAGCGATGATAAACACACATGTGCACAGAATTAAGATAACAGCATCAATCAAGCTCTATCGTTGTCTAGGGGTAAATAACCAAGTTTCAAAGTGACTCAAAGTTCAGTCCAGTTTAGTAGTTCAGTTCGCAGTAATCGTTGCCATGGCGATGGACAAGGTGGGGGAAGAGAGAGATAGAACAGGAACAACTGATCATTCAGACACGGCTTCACTCACAGACCGGCGAGATGGCTCACAAGCAGCTTTTGGGCGGGTCCTTGGTGATATCACCTGAGGTCACCGACTGTGACCCCTCCTCCAGATGCGGTCGATCCTCTGCAGTGAACCCGGCACCCAGGCAAGGGCGGACACACACCGGGTTCCCGCTGATCGTACCTTTCCACCCTGGCCGTTGTCCGATACTTCTCACCCACTCGTGAGAGGCGTACCGCTTCCAGGGTCTCGTTACCTCGGATGGCGTGTGTGTCTGTCTTAGCGAACCTGTCCCTTTTTATCCCCCTGCTGGGGCATCGCCTGTCCACCACTTCAAACAGTTCAGGGTTCAAAGGGGGAGCCGCTCCAGACAGCTCTCTCTCCCACGTCCCTTCATTACACATCTCCAGACGCTGCTCCATTGTTCCTTATCTCTCCTTCCCCTGAGGGCAGGTGGCAGACCACTTGCTGATGTCACTGATGCTAACCCAGGCCAGCAAACATCTTAATTTTATGTGCATTCTCGTCACAGTTGCCTACAGAGAGACTTTTAGTTTGGGGGAATGGGCCAAGAAGTGGAAAATGAAATACAATGTTGGAAAGTGTATGGTCATGCACTTTAGTGGAAGATATAAGCGGCCAGACTGTCATTTAGATGGGGAGAGAATTCAAAATGCAGAGAGGGAAAGAGACTTGGGAGTCCTTGTGCAGGATACCCTAAAGGGTAACCTGCAGGTTGAATCGGTTGTGAAGAAGGCGAATGCAATGTTGGCATTCATTTCTGGAGGTATAGAATATATGAGCCCAGATGTGATGTTGAGGTTCTATAAGGCACTCGTGAGACCACACTTGGAGTATTGTGTGCAGTACTGGGCTCCTTTTTTGAGAAAGGATATATTAACATTGGAGAGAGTTCAGAGAAGCTTCACGAGAATGATTCCAGGAATGAAAGGGTTACCGTAAGAAGAACATCTGGCAGCTCTTGGACTGTATTCACTGGAGTTCAGGAGAATGAGGGGAGATCTTATAGAAACAATCCGAATGTTAAAAGGCCTGAACAGATTAGATATGGCAATATTATTTCCCATGGTAGGGGATTCTAGGGCAGGAGGGCACGACTTCAGGACTGAAGGACATCCTTTTAGAACTGAGGTGTTGAGAAATTACTTTAATCAGAGGGTGGTAAATCTGTGGAATTTGTTTCCACGAGCGGCTCGGAAGGTGAAGTCATTGGGTATACTTAAGGCAGAGATAGATAGGCTCTTGATTAGCCATTGCAGCAAAGTGTATCGGGTGATAGCAGAGAAGTGGGGATGACTGGATGAAGTGGATCAGCCCATAATTGAATATCAGAGCAGTGTCGATGGGCCAACTGGCCTACTTCTGCTCCTAAGTCTTATGGTCTTATGGTCTAATGGGAGTGAGATGGAGTAATTGGGGTGATGAGACTGATAGGGTGTAGTTGGGGTAATGGGACTGATAGGGTGTAGTTGGGGTAATGGGACCGATAGGGTGTAGTTGGGGTAATGAGACTGATAGGGTGTAGTTGGGGTAATGGGACTGACAGGATGTAGTTGTCGTAATGGGACTGATAGGGTGTAGTTGGGGTAATGGGACCGATAGGGTGTAGTTGGGGTAATGGGACCGATAGGGTGTAGTTGTCGTAATGGGACCGATAGGGTGTAGTTGGGGTAATGGGACCGATAGGGTGTAGTTGGGTAATGGGACTGATAGGGTGTAGTTGGGGTAATGGGACTGATAGGGTGCAGATGGGATAATGGGACTGACAGGATGTAGTTGGGGTAATGGGACTGATAGGATGTAGTTGGGGTAATGGGACTGACAGGATGTAGTTGGGGTAATGGGACTGATAGGATGTAGTTGGGGTAATGGAACTGATAGGATGTAGTTGGGGTAATGGGACTGATAGGGTGTAGTTGGGGTCATGGGACTGATAGGATGTAGTTGGGGTAATGGGACCGATAGGGTGTAGTTGGGGTAATGAGACCGATAGGGTGTAGTTGGGATAATGGGACTGATAGGGTGTAGCTGAAGTGATGGGACTGATAGGGTGTAGTTGAGGTAATGGGACTGATAGGGTGTAGTTGAAGTCATGGGACCGATAGGGTGCAGTTGGGGTAATGGGACTGATAGGGTGTAGTTGGGGTAATGGGACTGATAGGGTGTAGTTTAGGTAATGGGACTGATAGGGTGTAGTTGGCGTAATGGGACCGATAGGGGGTAGTTGGAGTAATGGGACAGATAGGGTGTAGTTGAGGTAATAGGACCGAGAGGGTGCAGTTGGGATAATGGGACTGATGGGGTTTAGTTGAGGTAATGGGACTGATAGGGTGCAGTTGGGGTAATGGGACTGATAGGGTGTAGTTGGGGTAATGGAACTGATAGGGTGTAGTTGGGGTAATGGAACTGATAGGGTGTAGTTGAGGTATTGGTACTGATAGGGTGTAGTTGGCGTAATGGGACCGATAGGATGTAGTTGGGGTAATGGGACTGATAGCGTGTAGTTGGCGTAATGGGACTGATAGGGTGCAGTTGGGGTAATGGAACCGATAGGGTGTAGTTGGGGTAATGGGACCGATAGGGTGCAGTTGGGGTAATGGGACTGATAGGGTGTAGTTGGCGTAATGGGACTGATAGGGTGTAGTTGGGGTAATGGGACTGATAGTGTGTAGTTGGGGTAATGGGACCGACAGGGTGTAGTTGGGGTAATGGGACTGATAGGGTGTAGTTGGGGTAATGGGACCGATAGGGTGTAGTTGGGGTAATGGGACTGATAAGGTGCAGTTGGTATAATGGGACTGATAGGGTGTAGTTGGCGTAATGGGACTGATAGGGTGAAGTTGGGGTAATGGGACTGATAGGGTGTAGTTTGGGTAATGGGACCGATAGGGTGTAGTTGGGGTAATGGGACTGATAAGGTGCAGTTGGTATAATGGGACTGATAGGGTGTAGTTGGCGTAATGGGACTGATAGGGTGAAGTTGGGGTAATGGGACTGATAGGGTGTAGTTTGGGTAATGGGACCGATAAGGAGTAGTTGGTGGAAACATAATGTGAGGTAATGGGACTGATAGGGTGAAGTTGGGGTAATGGGACTGATAGGGTGTAGTTTGGGTAATGGGACCGATAAGGAGTAGTTGGTGGAAACATAATGTGGGGTAATGGGACTAATAGGGATGCTGAAAGCTGGAATTAACCTGATTAGCCAAATTGTGTTGTAAAATTTAAACAACAAAATTAGTATCACCAGATGGCAAGAAGTTATTGCATGTCCTTGAGCAGAGGAGGGAGAGGATTTTTCAGAATTAATGAAATAATTTCCTGTATTTAATGGGCTAAGGGCGCCATCTGTACTTCCAAGGATAGGTTGAGCAAGCTTGGGTTTTACTCTCTGGAGTGAAGGAGGATGCGAGCTGACTTGATAGAGGTGTATAAGATGATTAGTAAGGACTTAGGCAGATTAGGAGAATGGGCAAGAAAGTGGTAAATGAAATACAGTGTTGGAAAATGCATGGCAATGCACTTTGGTAGTAGAAATAAACATAGAAACATAGAAACATAGAAAATAGGTGCAGGAGTAGGCCATTCGGCCCTTCGAGCCTGCACCGCCATTTATTATGATCATGGCTGATCATCCAACTCAGAACCCAGCCTTCCCTCCATACCCCCTGACCCCTGTAGCCACAAGGGCCATATCTAACTTCCTTTTAAACATAGCTAATGAACTGGCCTCAACAGTTTGCTGTGGCAGAGAATTCCACAGATTCACCACTCTCTGTGTGAAGAAGTTTTTCCTAACCTCGGTCCTAAAAGGCTTCCCCTCTATCCTCAAACTGTGACCCCTCGTTCTAGACCTCCCCAACATCGGGAACAATCTTCCTGCATCTAGCCTGTCCAATCCCTTTAGGATCTTATACGTTTCAATCAGATCCCCCCTCAATCTTCTAAATTCCAACGAGTACAAGCCCAGTTCATCCAGTCTTTCTTCATATGAAAGACCTGCCATCCCAGGAATCAATCTGGTGAACCTTCTTTGTACTCCCTCTATGGCAAAGATGTCTTTCCTCAGATTAGGGGACCAAAACTGCACACAATACTCCAGGTGTGGTCTCACCAAGGCCTTGTACAACTGCAGTAGTACCTCCCTGCTCCTGTACTCGAATCCTCTCGCTATAAATGCCAGCATACCGTTCGCCTTTTTCACCGCCTGCTGTACCTGCATGCCCACTTTCAATGACTGGTGTATAATGACACCCAGGTCTCGTTGCACCTCCCCTTTTCCTAATCGGCCACCATTCAGATAATAATCTGTTTTCCTATTTTTGCCACCAAAGTGGATAACTTCACATTTATCCACATTAAATTGCATCTGCCATGAGTTTGCCCACTCACCCAACCTATCCAAGTCACCCTGCATCCTCTTAGCATCCTCCTCACTGCTAACACTGCCACCCAGCTTCGTGTCATCCGCAAACTTGGAGATGCTGCATTTAATTCCCTCATCCAAGTCATTAATATATATTGTAAACAACTGGGGTCCCAGCACTGAGCCTTGCGGTACCCCACTAGTCACCGCCTGCCATTCTGAAAAGGTCCCGTTTATTCCCACTCTTTGCTTCCTGTCTGCTAACCAATTCTCCACCCACACCAATACCTTACCCCCAATACCGTGTGCTTTAAGTTTGCACACTAATCTCCTATGTGGGACCTTGTCAAAAGCCTTTTGAAAATCCAAATATACCACATCCACTGGTTCTCCCCTATCCACTCTACTAGTTACATCCTCAAAAAATTCTATGAGATTCGTCAGACATGATTTTCCTTTCACAAATCCATGCTGACTTTGTCCGATCATTTCACCGCTTTCCAAATGTGCTGTTATCACATCCTTGATAACTGACTCCAGCAGTTTCCCCACCACCGACGTTAGGCTAACCGGCCTATAATTCCCCGGTTTCTCTCTCCCTCCTTTTTTAAAAAGTGGGGTTACATTAGCCACCCTCCAATCCTCAGGAACTAGTCCAGAATCTAACGAGTTTTGAAAAATTATCACTAATGCATCCACTATTTCTTGGGCCACTTCCTTAAGCACTCTGGGATGCAGACCATCTGGCCCTGGGGATTTATCTGCCTTCAATCCCTTCAATTTACCTAACACCACTTCCCTACTAACATGTATTTCGCTCAGTTCCTCCATCTCACTGGACCCTCTGTCCCTTACTATTTCTGGAAGATTATTTATGTCCTCCTTAGTGAAGACAGAACCAAAGTAATTATTCAATTGGTCTGCCATGTCCTTGCTCCCCATAATCAATTCACCTGTTTCTGTTTGCAGGGGACCTACATTTGTCTTTATCAGTCTTTTCCTTTTTACATATCTATAAAAGCTTTTACAGTCCGTTTTTATGTTCTCTGCCAGTTTTCTCTCATAATCTTTTTTCCCCTTCCTAATTAGGCCCTTTGTCCTCCTCTGCTGAACTCTGAATTTCTCCCAGTCCTCAGGTGAGCCACTTTCTCTGGCTAATTTGTATGCTACTTCTTTGGAATTGATACTATCCCTAATTTCTCTTGTCAGCCACGGGTGCACTACCTTCCTTGATTTATTCTTTTGCCAAACTGGGATGAACAATTGTTGTAGTTCATCCATGCAACCTTTAAATGCCTGCCATTGCATATCCACCGTCAATCCTTGAAGTGTCATTTGCCAGTCTATCTTAGCTAATTCATGTCTCATACCTTCAAAGTTACCCCTCTTTAAGTTCAGAACCTTTGTTTCTGAATTAACTACGTCACTCTCCATGTTAATGAAGAATTCCACCATATTATGGTCACTCTTACCCAAACGTGTGAACTATTTTCTGAACAAGAAGAAAATCCAAAATTTTGAGATGTAAATTGACTTGGGAGTGCTTGTAAGGTTAACTTGCACGTAGATTCGGTGGTGAGGAAGGCAATTGCAATGTTAGCATTCATTTCAAGAGGTCTCGAATATAAGAGCAGGGATGTGATGCTGAGGCTTTATAAGGCACTGGTGAGGCCTCACCTTGAGTATTGTGAACAGTTTTGGGCTGCTCAACTAAGAAAAGATGTGCTGGCATTGGAGAGGGTTCAGAGGAGTCCACATGGCTGATTCCGGGAATGAAAGTGTTATTATACGAGGAACCCTTGATAGCTCTGAGTCTGTACTCACTGGAATTCAGAAGGATAAGGGAGATCTCATTGAAACCTTTCAAATTTTGAAAGCCTAGACAGAGTAAATGTGGAAGGGATGCTTCCTATGGTGGGGGAGTCTAGGACAAGATGGCGTCCGTTTAAAACAGAGATGCAGAGGGTGGTGAATTTATGCAATTTGTTACCACGGGCAACTGTGAAGGCCAGTTCATTGGGTGTATTTAAGGCAGAGATTGATAGGTTCATGACTGGCCATGGCATCAAAGGTTACGGAGAATAGGCTGGGGAGTGAGGCCGAGGGGCGGGGGGTGCAAAAATGCATCAGCCATGATTGAATGGTGGAGCAGACTTGATGGGCCAAATGGCCTAATTCTGCTCCTATGTCTTATGGTCTTGTCAGAAGCATAGATCGAGTGGACATCCAGAGACTTTTTCCCAGGGTATAAATGGCTAAGATGAGGCAGCATAATTTTAAGGTGATTGGAGAAAATTATAGGAGAGATGCCGGAGGTGAAGTTTATCTTTCCACACAGAGTGGAGAGTGCGTGGAATATGCTGACTGGGGTGGTGGTAGAGATAGGGGTATTTAAGAAACTCTTAGATAGGCACATGGATGAAGTAAAATGGGGGGGCTAAGTAGGAGGGAAGGGCGAAATTGATCTTAGATTAGGTTAAATGTCAACACAACATAGTCAGCCAAAGACTCTGTTTGTGGGTTTTTGTTTGTGTGCCATACTCTGCCAGAGCCTCGGCGACCACATTTTCAAGTGGTTGTCTTGGAGGAAAGATTCTGTGAGTGGTCCCCCACGTCCTTCTCACAGCGCAGTTTTTTTTTAAACGAGGCTGAGTTGCGAGCTGGACACTCAACCCGGCACGGATGGAAAGTGTGCGCGGGAGTGGCCCGACTGGATTCGAACTCAGGAACCTTCACTCCAGAGTCCGGCGCTGATGTCACTGCGCCACCAGCCGGACTGAGCTGAGCTATGTTCTATAAGACAGTCATTGCACTTCCAGTTAATATTATGAATGTGAAGCAAAGAACTGGTTGTCAATTAGACTGGCTGCATGTGCTGTAACCAGTGAGAAGCCATACTGTGGATCCTTACTCTTCGATTCTACGGGTAATTACCATATGTGTTGCAATATGATGAATTTTCGGTAACAGGGTGCACATGTGGATCTACCATATGGATTTACCACAGTTGGAGAGCACAGACAAATTAATGTTTTAAAATGGGTATGTGAAGGAAGGGACTATTGTAAGAGCTTGACTATGTATAAACAATGTCAGAACTCATGGAGTTTATGTAATAGACAGGCAACCATTTTGCCAGAGTGAGTGTTCCTCACCTTTCAGTGTCCATGTTAAGAAGCTTTGCTTTCAGAAGCTCCTCTTCAATGTTGACAACCCGCAGAACACCCACCTCTGGTGCTGACTGCCACCTCTGTAACCCAGCTTGATCCAGGTTTGGAGTCTGGCTCTGGAAAATAATGGCATTATTCTAACATAAAAATGCTTCAAGGGTTTGGCAGAAGTAGAACATAGAACAGTACAGGCCCTGCAGTCCAGAATGGTGTGCTGATCTTTTAACCTACTGTAACGCTAGTTCAAACCTCAGCTGTGGCAGCGTGTTTGTGTCCTTCAGCAAGGCACTTAACCACACATTGCTCTACTGTCTGTGTGAGGAGTGGCGCCCCACACAGACTTCCAATCTGCACCTCGTAAGGCATGAAAATGCCCGACGCAGGCCTCTCATGGTTTGAGTCAACGTTCCCTCCCTCCCCAAGATTAATCTAACCCTTCCCTCCTACATAACCCTTCATTTTTCTGTTATTAATATGCTTCTCCAACAGTCTCTTAAATGTCCCTAATCAATCTGCCTCTACTATCACTTCTGGCACTTTGGACCTCCTCATAACATGGAGCCTGCACCTGCTCTCAGAGTAATTCCACTCACTGACTTCTTTCATTATCTTATCCATTCTGGAACAGGCACAATGAGCCAAATGGCCCATCCCTGCTCCTGCTTCAAATGCTCACATCTCCTTACCTCTGCGTTTGAGTCCGGCTCCCCATTCCCACCTGTGACCAGTTTCACTTCCGGCCCTTCCAGCCCCTTCACAATCTCCGCTGTGTCCTTCTGCCTGGGGGTGGGGGGAAGATCTGATTACTCAGAGTCAGAATCAGAATTATCACTGACATATGTTGTGAAATTTGTTATTTTGTGGCAGCAGCAGCACAGAACAATAAATAAAAGTGACTATGAATTATGACAGGTACATTTAAAAAATAAATCAATCGTGCAAAAAGAGAGCAAAAGAGAGGTGGTGTTGATGGGTTCACGGACCATTCAGAAACCGGGTGGTGGAGGGAAGAAGCTGCTCCTTAAACTGCGTGGGGATCTTCAGGCCCCTGTACTGCTTTCCTGATGGTAGTAGTGAGTAGAGGGCATCTCATGGTTGGTGAAGGATGCAGCCTTCTTGAGGCACTGGCTTTTGGAGATGACCTCCATGGTGGGAAAGCTAGTGCCAATGACGAAGGTAGAATCCTCTGCTGCTCTTTCTGATGTTTTTTCTCATCGGCAACTCCATGCCAGATGGTGCTGCAGCCAGTTAAAATCTCTGATCTGCACTGACCGATGAGTGAGAGCCTTGGTCCTGCCAGCCTTTCCCCTGGTCTCCAGGCTTTCCTTGTTCTATAGAGTCATACATCCCTCAATGTCAAGGGAACATCCTTCAAAACAAAGCTGTGCTGGACTAGAGAGCATGTCTTATGAGGAGAGGTTGAGCAAGCGAGGAATTTTCTCTCTGAAGTGAAGGAGGTTCAGAGGTGACCTGATAGAGGTGTATAAATTGATAAGAGGTATAGATAGGGTGGACAGCCAGAGACTTTTTCCCAGGGCAGAAATGGCTAAGACAAGGGGTCATCATTTTAAGCTGAGTGGTAGAGAGTATGGGGGAGGTCAGAGTAAGACGTTTTTTTTCACACTGAGAGTGGGGAGTGCATGGAATGTGCAGCCGGAGGTGGTAGTGGCAGATACATTAAGGGCACTTAAGAAAATCTGAGGTAGGCACATGAGTAATAGGAAAAAGGAGGGCTCTGTAGGAGGGAAGGTTAGTTTGATCTTATAGTAACCATTTAACCATATAACCATGTAACAATTACAGCATGGAAACAGGCCATCTCGGCCCTTCTAGTCCACGCCGAACTCTTACTCTCACCTAGTCCCATCGACCTGCACTCAGCCCATAACCCTCCATTCCTTTCCTGTCCATATATCTATCCAATTTAACTTTAAACGACAACATCGAACCTGCCTCAACCACTTCTGCTGGAAGCTCGTTCCACACAGTTACCACTCTCTGAGTAAAGAAGTTCCCCCTCATGTTACCCCTAAACTTTTGCCCTTTAACTCTCAACTCATGTCCTCTTGTTTGAATTTCCCCCACTCTCAATGGAAAAAGCCTATCCATGTCAACTCTATCAATCCCCTCATAATTTTAAACACCTCTATCAAGTCCCCCTCAACCTTCTACGCTCCAAAGAATAAAGACCCAACTTGTTCAACCTTTCTCTGTAACTTTGGAGATGAAACCCAGGCAACATTTTAGTAAATCTTCTCTGTACTCTCTCAATTTTATTGACATTTTTCCTATAATTTGGTGACCAGAACTGTACACAATAGCAGGTTACAAGGTCAGCACAGCATGGTGGGCCGAGTGGCTTGCACCATGTTGTACCGCTCTGTTCTATGTTCTATGGGCTGGTGAGAAGGTGAGCTGGTCAGACAGCTGGGCACAATACTGGGCACCCCAAAAGATGGAAGAATATGGAATCAGCGGTGCTGACGCAAGCGGCCGCAGGTACTGCATTTACACTATCTTCACTGACTACGCTCAATCCTTAATTTTATCATGGATTAACATCAGACCAAACGTTTGAATTACCTTGCCAGTAACTCGAATTACTTTGCCCTTCATAAATGGAAGCACTGAGAACAATAGTTTGATAGAGGGTCAGAGGAGATTTACCAGGATGCCGCCTGGTCTAGAGACTGTGTCTAACGAAGATAGGTTGAAGGAGCTAGGCCTTTTCTGTTTGTATCAAAGGAGGATGAGCAGTGACTTGATAGAGGTGAAGAGGCATAGATAGAGTGAAGTTTTCCCAGGGCAGAAATGGCTCACACAAAGGGGCATAACCTTAAGGTGATTGGAGGATAGTGTAGGGGCAAGGTCCGAGGTAGATTTTTTACACAGAGAGTGGAGGGTGAGTGGATCTCCCTGTCAGGGGTGGTGGTAGAGGCAGGTACATCAGGGTCATTTAGGAAACTCTTTCATCACATGGATCAAGAGACTGCAGATACTGGAACCGACAGCAACTGGGGAATTCAGTAGGTGACCAGCATCCATGGAGGCAAGACGAATTGTCCAGTGTGGTCAGTTAGCGGTGGTGATTGTAAGATCCAATTTAACTCTATCTTGGATCTCAGTCCTACACTAGACAGCATGAAATACTGACTGTTCATTCCTCTCCATAGATGCTGCCTGACCTGCTCAGTTCCTCCAGCTTTTTGTGTGTATTGCTCAAGATTTTCACCATCTGCAGAATCTCTTGTCTCTTCGACTATATTTGTTTATCTCCCTCTCAGCTCGGACGTGTCATTATAGCTCTTATTTTGCTGTGAAAGTTATGCATAATTTCTGCTAATTTATGTTAATTTATATTGAAGTTGTGTAAGACATTTGCGAGGTTAAACCTGCGGTTCTGGTCAGAGTCATAGAAAACTACAGCACAGAAACAGGTCCATCTGTCCATCTCGTCTGTGGCAGACCATTTAAACTGCTAAATTCCATCGACCTGAACCTGGACCATAGTCCTCCATACCCCTCCCATCCATGTACCTATCCAAACTTCTCTTAAATGTTGAAATCAAAATCACAGCCACCATTCACACTGGCAGCTCATTCCACACTCTCATTACCCTCTGAGTGAAGAAGTTCCACCTCATGTTCGCCTTAAACCTTTCACCTTTCAACTTTTTCCCATGACCTCTAGTCTCACCCAACCTCAGTTGAAAAAGCCTGTTTGCATTTACTCTACCTTTGTCTATCTTTTTTGTTTATTTATTCTTCAAAAAATTCCAACAGGTTTGTCAGCAAGATTTTCCCTTAAGGAAATCATGCTGACTTTGGCCTAGTTTTTCAAGTTCCTCCAAGTACCCAAAACTTCATCCTTAACAATCAACTCCAACATCTCCCCAATCTCTTCACCCACCACTTTCAGAACCCTGGAGTGCAGACCATCTAGTCCAGGTGACTTACCTACCCTCAGACCTTTCAGTTTCCCAGTCACCTTCTTCCTAGTAATGGCACTTTCACACAATTTCCCTCCCCTGACATTCTCAAACTTCTGGTATTCTTTCACAGTGAAGAATGATGCAAAATACTTATTCAGTTCATCTTCCAGTTCCTTCTCCCTCGCTACTACCTCTCCAGTGTCATTTTCCAGTGGTCCAATATCTACTCTCGCCTCTCTTTTACTTTTTATATATCTGGTAACGTAACTTCATTGGACATGTGATTAGGAAAGAGGAGTTAGAATGCACGGTAATTATGGGAAAGACTGAAGGGAAGAAAGCAAGAGGAAGACAAAGACAAATGATGATGGAGACAGCAGCCAGAGAACTGGAAATGAATACCAATGAATTGATCCATTTGACCCGAAACAGGAGTGTGTGGGCCATGGCAGTCAAAGTGCAAACTGGGCATGGCACCTGATGATGATGATGATGATATCTGAAAAAACTTTAGGTATCATTTTTGATATTATTGGCTAGCTTACCTTCATATTTCATCTCCCTTCACCCATGGTTCTTTTTATAAGTTGCCTTCTATTGGTTTTTAAAAATTTCCTAATCCTCTAACTCCCCACGAATTTTTGCTCTAATATATGCCCTCTCCATGGCTTTTATGTTGGTTTTGATTTCTTGTCAGCCGCTGTTGCATCATACTACCTTCAGAATATTTTCTCTTCTTTGAGATGTATTTATCCTGGTGCTTTCTGACTTGCACCTAGAAACTTCAGCTATTGCAGCTCTGCCATCATCCCTGCTAGTATCCCCTGCCAATCAATTTTGGTCAGCTCCTCTCTCATGCCTCTGTAATTCCTATTACTCCACTGTAACACTAATACATCTGACTTCAGCTTCCCCTTCTCAAATTGCAGGGTGAATTCTATCATATCATCGTCTCTTTCTCCTAAAAGTTCCTTCCATTCGCTTAAGCTCTCTAATCATATCTGGTTCATTACACAACACAAAATGCAGATTTGCTGATCTGCTAGAGGGCTCAACCAGAAGCTGCTCTTAAAAACCATCTTAGAGGCATTCCACAAGTTCTGTCTCTTGGAATCCAGCATCAACTTGATATCCCCAATCTACATATTGAAATCCCCTATGACTCAGTAACATTGCCTTTTTGACAAGCATTTTATATCTCCCACTGTAATTTGTAGTCCACATCCTGGCTACTGTTTGGAGGCCTGCATATAACTCCCATCGGGGTCTTCTTACCTTTGCAGTTTCTTAACTCTACTCACAAGGATTCTACATCTTCTAATCCTATGTCACCTCTACAGATTTGATTTCATTTCGTGCCAGCAGAGCCAACCTCCTCCCCTGCCAACCTGCCTGTCCTTTCATTTGATTGTGTATCCATGGGTATAAAACTCTCAGTACGATTTCCTTTCAGCCATGACTAGTGTTACCTACAACATCATACCTGCCAATCTCCAACTGCGCAACAAGATCATAGAACCATAAGACAGAGGAGCAGAATTAGGCCATTCAGCCCATTGAGTCTGCTCCGCCATTCCATCATGGCTGATCCCGGATCCTACCCAACCCCATACATCTGCCTCCTTGCCATATCCTTTGATACCCTGATCAGTCAGGAAGCTATCAACTTCCGCCTTAAATATACTTAAACTGGGCCTCCACTACAGTCTGTGGCAGAGCATTCCACAGATTCATTACTATCTGGTTTAAAAAAAATTCCTCCTTACCTTTATTCTAAAAGATCACCCCTCAGTTTTGAGGCTGTGCTCTCCAGTACTGGACACCCCCACCAAAGGCCACATCCACCCTATCTAGTCCTTTCAACATTCGGTAGGTTTCAATGAGATCCCCCACTCCTGTCTTTCTTCTAAGTTCCAATGAGTACAGGCCCAAAGCTGCCAAATGCGCCTCATATATTAACCTCTTCGTTCACAGAATAATCCTTGTGTGCCTCCTCTGGACTCTCGCCAAAGACAACACATCCTTTCTGAGATATGGGGCCTAAAATTGTTGATAATACTGGCAATTGCTGGCCTGACTGGTGTCTTCTAAAGCCTCAGCATTATCTCCTTGATTTAATATTCTTTTTCCCTTGAAATAAATACCACCATTGTATTTACCTTCGTTACCACAGACTCAACTTGTAAATTAACCTTCTGGGTGTCTTGCACGAGGACGCCTAAGTCCCTCTGCACCTCTGATATTTGAACCTTCTCCCCATTTAGATAATAGTCTGCACTATTGTTCCTTTTACCAAAATGCATTATCATACATTTCCCAACACTGTATTCCATCTCTATTCCATTTTTTGCCCATTCTTCGAATTTGCCTAAGTCCTGCTGTAATTGTATTTCTTCCTCAGCATGACCTACCCCTCCACCTTTCTTCGAATCATCGGCAATCTTTGCTACAAAGCCATCAATTCCATTATCTAAATCATTGAGAAACACTGTGAAAAGCAGCGGTCCCAATACTGACCCCTGAAGAACACCACTAGTCACTGGCAGCCGACCAGTAAAAGCCCCTTTTATTCCCATTTGCTGCCTCCTGCTTGGCAGCCATTCTTCTATCCATGCCAGAAAATTTCCTACAGCACCGTTGGATTTTATATTGTTAAACAGCCTCAACCTTATCAAATGTCCTCTGAAAATCCAAGTAAGTGACATCCACTGCCTCTCCTTTGTCCACCCTGCTTGTTACTTCCTCAAAGAACTCTAACACATTAGTCAGGCAAGATTTCCTTTGACAGAAACCATGGTGACTTTGAGTTATTTTATCACTGGTCTCCAAGTATCCTAAAACCTTATCCTTAATAATGGACTCCAGCACTTTCCCAACCACTGAGGTTAGGCTAACTGGCCTATAATTTCCTTTCTTTTGCCTTCCTCCTTGCCTTGTGGAAGGGGTACCAATCAAGTGGGCTGCCTTGTACTGGATGGTGTCAAGCTTCTTGAATGTTGATGGAACTGCACTGCCAGGCGAGTGGCGAGTATTCCATTACACTCCTGACCTGAGCCTTTTAGATGGTGGACAACCTTTCTCAAGACTCTGGGATGTAGTCCATCTTTTCCAGGTGACTTATCCAGGTGACCTTTCAGTTTGCCTAGCACTTTTTCCTTTGTAATAGCAAAAGCACTCACTCCTATTCCCTGACACTCACAGACCTCTGGCACACTGCTAGTGTCTTCCACAGTGAATACTGATGCAAAGTACTCACTAAATTCATCTGCCATTTCTTTGTCCCCCATTACTACCTCACTAGCATCATTTTCCAGTGTCCAATATCAACTCTCACCACTCTTTTACTTTTTATATAACTGAAAAAACTTTCAGTATCCTACTTTATATTATTGGCCAGTTTGCCCTCATATTTCAACTTTTCCCTTCTTATACCTTTTTTTGTTGCCTTTTGTTGGATTTTGAAAGCTTCCCAAACATCTAACTTCTCACTAATTTTTGCTACCTTATATGCCCTGTCCTTAACTTCCCTTGTCAGCCACAGTTGCCATCCCTACCATTCGAGAACTTCTTCTGTGGGACATATCTATCCTGCACCTGTGAACTATTCCCAGAAACTTCAGCTATCTCTGCTCTGCCATCATCCTCCTCCAATTCACCTGGGCAAGTTACTTTTTTATGCCTCTTTATTCCGTTGTGATACTGATACATGTGACTTATGCTTCTCCCTCTCAAATTGCAGTATGAAAATCATATTATGATCACTGTCTCCTCAGGTTTCCTTTACATTAAGCTCCCTAATAAGATCTAGGTTATTACACAACACCCAATATAAGATAGCTTTCCCTCAAGTAGGCTCAAGCACAAGCTGCTCTAAAATGCCATCTCGTAGACATTTAATAAATTTCCTCTCTTGCGATCTGACACCAATGTGATTTTCCAAATCCCCTTGCATATTGAAGTCCCCATTACCATTGTGACATTACCCTTATTACATGCCCTTTCCAGTTCCCTTTGCAACCTCAACCCCACATCTTGGCTACTATTTGGAGGCCTATATATGATTCCCATAATGATTTGTTTTACCCTCGCAGTTTCTTAATTCCACTCACAAAGATTCCCTGGCTCTATGTCACCTCTTTCTAAAGATGTAATTCCATCTCTTACCAACTGAGCCACACCACCACCTATGCCTTCCAGCCTGTCCTTTCGATACAAAGTATATCCTTTGATGTTAAATTCCTATCTACCTTATTTTGTGTACTATATGCATTCATACATAATAACTTCTGTCCTGTATTTATCACCATTTCAATTTTGTCCCCATTTTACACTGCAATTCATCCCACTGACCTACCACACACAAAGCCATGCTGACTACCCCAATACTCATAAATCCGGACCCTTAGAATACCTTCCAATAACTTTCCCACTACTGATGTCAGGCTCACCAGCCTGTAAATTTCAGGTTTACTCTTAGGGCCTTTCTTAAACAGCAGAACATTAGCTATCCTCCAATCCACTGGTACCTCACCTGTCGCTAAGGATGATTTAAATATCTTTGCTGGGGCCCCTGCAATTTCTGCACTTGTCTCCCACAGTGTCCAAGGGAACACTTTGTTAAGCCCTGGGGATTTGTCCACCATGATTTGCCTCAGGAGAGCAAACACCTCCTCTTCTGCAATCTGCAGAGGGTCCATGACCTCACCACTGTTTTGCCTCACTTCTATAGATTCTGGTCTGTCTCCTGAGTAAATACCAATGCAAAAAAATCCATTTAAGGTTTCCTTCATCTCTTTTGGCTCCACACTTAGATTACCATTTCAATCTTCCAGAGGACCAAGTTTGTCCCTTGCAATCCTTTTGCTCTGAACATATCTGTAGAAGCCCCTAGGATTCTTCTTCACCTTGCCTGCTACAGCAACCTTGTGCCTTCTTTTACCCCTGCTGATTTCTTTCTGAAGTGTTCCCCTGTATTTCTTATACTCCATAAGCACCATTTATTCCTACCTGCCTATACCTGCTATGCACCTCTTTTTTTTTGCCTCAAAATCACTCAAAAACCAAGGTTCTCTAAACCTATTATTCTGACAGGCACATACAAGCTTTGTACTCTCAAAATTTCATTTTTGAAAGCCTGCCACTTACCAAGTACACCTTTGCCAGAAAACAGCCTGTCCCAATCCATACTTGCCAGATCCTTCCTGATATCATCAAAATTGGCCTTTCTCCAATCTAGAATCTCAGTCCAAGGACCAGACATAACTTTTTCCATTACTACTTTGAAACTAATGGCATTATGATCACTAGATACAAAGTGTTCCCCTACACAATGTGATGTCACCTGCCCTTTCTCATTCCATAACAGGAAATGGAGTATTGTACACTCTCTCACTGGCACTTCTATCTATTGATTAAGGAAACGTTCCTGAATGTATTTGGCAAATTCTATCCTATCTAGTCCTTTTACAATAATGGGAATCCCAGTCAATACATGGAAAGTTAAAATCACCGACAATCACAACCTTGTGTTTCTTGCAGGAAGGATATCAATAATCTTTAAAGAGTGCAGAGAAAATCTACAAGGCTGCTTCCAGGACTTAAGGACTTGAGTTATAAGCAAAGGTAGAATAGGTTAAACTTTATTCACTGGAGCGCAGGCGAATAAGGGAAGATTTGATAAGCGTATACAAAATGACGAGTAACTTAGATAGAGAGAATGCATGCAGGCTTTTTCCTCTCAGGTTGGGTGAGTTGAGAACCAGAGGTCATAAGTTTAGGGTGAAAAGTGAAATACTTCAGGGGAATCTGAATGGGAACTGATTTAATCAGAGGGTGGTGTGAGCGTTGAATGAACTGCCAGCAGAAATGTTAGATTTGGGTTTGATTGCAACATCCAAGTGTAGTTTGTATGGGAAGGTCATAGAGGGTGCAGGTTGACGGGCAGAAGGCCAGGTCAGCATGGACTAGATGGGCTGGAGGGCCTGATTCTGTGCTGTAGTGCTCTATGACTCTACATTTGTCATGTTTGCTGAGGCAAAAAGCTAATTTTCATAGCATTTATACCCTGTCTATGACAATAAACTTGGTTTTGACCTTCCTGAGGGAAGTTCAGTGCTGCTTCAGCTCCAGGTTCCGAGAGTCTCCCAAATAACTCCTAATCACACGTGAAGCACAAACCTTGCCGAGTGTTCTTACCTGATGCTGGAGAAGGTGAATCCCACAAACGGAAGGTGGATCCCAGGAAGAACGCTGTGGGAAACGGGACGCCCAGTCTCCTAAGGGAATGAACCAAGAGAGTAGTAGCTTTAGTAGTGCGACCACTCGAGTGGAGTGTGATGTTCTCCCAAGGGGTTGCCTGTTGATGGCTGTGGAAGCCAATCCAGGGTGCCGATATTCTGGACAGTGGTAGCAGTGGTTAGGTCTGTTGGTTGTTTAGTCTCTCCTTTCAGATTTGCCACTTGTTCTCATGCTACAGCAGAACCCCGAAAGTAAATCACGGTCATGCCAGAGGAGAGAGAGCTGTCGCTAGGCATCACTACTCAGCAAGTCCAGAGTTCCAGAGGTTCTTCCCCACTCAGAGAGGGTGCAGACCTTGGAACTCTGCTCATAGGAAACAGCTGAGCAACAGAAGATAGAGGTGGATTTCAACTGAGTTTAGGTCAACACACAAATCAGAGGGGATTAGAAGGAAATGGAGAGATGGGGGAAGGAGGTTAAACTAGAGTATAAACTCTGGATGGCACATAGTGTTCAGCATAGTGCTTTCACAGCACCAGGGTTCAATTCCCACTGCTGTCTGTAAGAAGCTGTTATGTTCTCCCCATGGCTGTGTGGGTTTCCTCTGGGAACTCTGGTTTCCTCCAACACTCCAACGATGTAGGGGTTAATTGGTCACGTGGATGTAATTGGGTGGAGAGGGTGGGAAGAGCCTGTTACTATGCTGTCTGTCTGTCTAAATAAATAGATAATTATTTAGGTGAATTAGTCTGCCCCTCTGCAGGACGTTGAGCCCCACCAGAAATGCAAGTCCGGTTCCTTGTTGCTACCGAGCGGAACAGCAGAAGCACTGTAGGGTTGTTCTCATTAGACTGATTACGAAAGCAACCCTCTGTCCATCCATTCAGGCCAGGGTATATCTCACCAATGTTCTGAGGTCATCAGCCAATAACACTGGGGAATGAAACTTTACCTGGTAACTATTGCAGTGTGATATAGGCCACCATGTTTTTTTTTTACAACACTTCAGCTGTAGCTCCCTCTGGGACAGTGTCTGTACCAGCAATAGTGTACTTTGGGACAGTGTCTGTACCAGCAATAGTGTACTCTGGGACAGTGTCTGCACCAGCTGTAGCTCCCTCTGGGACAGTGTCTGTACCAGTAATAGTGTACTTTGGGACAGTGTCTGCACCAGCTGTAGCTCCCTCTGGGACAGTGTCTGTACCAGCAATGGTGTACTCTGGGACAGTGTCTGTACCAGCTGTAGCTCCCTCTGGGACAGTGTCTGTACCAGCTGTAGCTCCCTCTGGGACAGTGTCTGTACCAGCAATAGTGCACTTTGGGACAGTGTCTGCACCAGCTGTAGCTCCCTCTGAGGTTGATCAAGGTGCTTTGGAAATGCAAAACTTAAACACAAGAGATTGTTCAGATGCTGGAAGTCTTGAGCAACACAGACAAAGTGGAGTGAGAACTCTGCAATTCAGGTGGCATCTATTGAGAGGAATAAATCATTTTGGGTTCTGTACCTTCACAAGGACTGGAAAGGAAGGGGTCTACCTGCTTACCTCCCACCTTACTTTTACTTTCCATTCTCATTTTTGTCCTGCAACTCTAACAGTGCATTCCCGCTCAGTAGCGACAGAAAATGGACGTGTTTCTGGTGGGGGCTCAGTGGCAGGCAGAGGGGCAGACTAATTGATTCAGGACTGGAGAGGCAGGGGAGGACTCCTTCATTTGGGTAAAAATAGCACCTGGAGTATTTTCTAAAGCAGGGAAACCTGGGTCTCTGGGTTTCTGTAAAGAGACAGTGTAACAACTCCTGGGAATTTCAACCTTGCTGGTTGAGTATCCGTCCCTGTGTGGGGATTGTGGGGATGGGGATTTGAACACACAACTCCTTTTGCTTAAAGACAGAGTAAATAGAGCACACTGTAGGTCTGTTGTGCAGTAACTGCCCCACCCCACACTGAAATTAAAAAGCTGAAGAATATTTCTGTCATTTGGAATACGCACTGCAACGCTGAAGGCTCCCTCCTCCACATCGAAGTTTGAGGTGTCGGTGGGACTGGTGACGTCAGGGAAGAAGGGAGGCTCACACTGACCCAAGAGATCCCACACAATGCCACAGAAGAAGGGGTGTTGCTTAAAGTCCTCCACTCCATTTTGCCCCAGCCTCTCCTCCCTGCTGCAAACCAATCTCTCGATGAAGCTCCTCGCCTGGTCAGTCACGTCCCACTCTGAATCCGGGAAGTGAAAGGTCTCCTGAGGGGA
Organism: Mobula hypostoma; assembly: GCF_963921235.1. Lineage (NCBI taxonomy): Eukaryota > Metazoa > Chordata > Chondrichthyes > Myliobatiformes > Myliobatidae > Mobula > Mobula hypostoma. Next base: position 38,645,266 of record NC_086106.1, on the reverse strand, counting down.
AAGGGGGAAGGGGGGGAGCAAAACCAGAAAGTTCACAGAATCAGGCCTGAGAACTAGCCAGCAATCCCTAATGATTGATGAGGACTGAGACCAGAATGGATCCTCCACGCGTCAATCTGGGATCTTTCGGGATCATTTGCATGCTTAACCCTCACACTCCCACCATTGGCTCCCATTTCCCACCCCTCCCCAAAATGGTTCCATGTTCAACCTTCCTCTCCTGTCAGATACCTCCATCTGCAGCCCCTGTTACCTCCACTTCTCACTTTCCCACCTCTGTCGTTATCTCCACTCTCCCCTCCCTCATCTGCCTGTCACCCATCGTCACTGGGATCCACTTATCCCCTCCCAGTCTCTACCATTATTCCCACACATTGCTACTCCATCTGTCTAGCCCCTCTCATCACCTGGATCCATCTAGCACCTTCCCCTCCCCTCCCTTTACCCCCTTATACAGGTTATCTCCCCTCTGCTCTTTAATCCAGATGAAATGTGTTGAAACATTGACTGCCCCTTCCCCGCCCCTTAACCCTTTATACTAGTTACCTCCCCTCTGCTTTTTAAACCAAATGAAATGTCTCGAAAGGTTGACGGTCCATTCTTAGTTTTTCTTTCAGATTTCAGCATTCACAGTCTCTTGTGACTGCCATCACTGGATATCTACATATCCATCTGCCTGGCTCACTGTCTTCATACAGCCAATGGGAAGGGACTAAATCCCTTAAACAGGTCTGGACAAATTCCATTCTGCCAAAGTAGCCCATACAAATGCCTTTGGAAATCCACTCTCTTTTCCTAGTAGCACCTAACAGGCTCTTGGACTGGGTATTTCCTGTTGCGAATGCTGTCATAATTTCCCTCTTGTATTTTGCATATGGGATGACATCAATGTGTGGCACTCGAATGGGAGAAACTGGAAAGCACAGGTCAGGATTTATATTGCTCTAAACTGTGTGAAATAACATTGGCTCCTCATTGACAATCAACACTGGTGCATCTCAAGGATGCGTGCTTAGCCCACTGCTCTTCTCGCTCTACACTTATGGCTGTGGCTAGACACAGCTCAAACTCCATCGATAACTGTGTTGATCATATCACTGTTGGCCGAATCTCAGCTGGCGACAAGGAGGCGTACAGGAGTGTGGTAGGTCGGCCTGAGTGGTGTGGTGTCGCAACTTCAAATTGCACTCTATGCCAGCAAGACCAGGGAATTGATTGTGGACTTGAGGAAGGGGAAGTTGGGATCAGCAAAGGAAAGGATGAGCTGATTCACTTTCCTGGGCATCAACATCTCACAGAACCTATCCTGGGCCCAACACATTGAAGCAATCACAAGGAGGCACACCGGTGGCTATACTTCTTTAGGAGTTTCAGCAAATCGGGTATATCAACAAAGACACTCGCAAATTTCTACGGGTACACCATGGAAAGCTTTCTGACTGACTCCAATGCACAGGATCACAAGAAGCTGCAGAAGGTTTTAGACTCAGTCAGTCCATCGCGGGTCAATCATCATGGGTGTGACACTCCCCACGAATGACATCCATCACCGAGGATTCTCACCATCTGTGACATGCCGTCTTCTCATTACTACCATCAGAGGAGGCCTGAAGAATCTCACTGAATATTTTAGGAACAGCTTCTTCCCCTCCGTCATCAGATTTCTGAATGGCCCATGAACACTAACTTGCTGTCTTTCCCTTTGCAAAGAAGATCTAATACAGCACAGCCCCTTCAGCCCATGATACAGCACTGACCTCTTAACCTAATCTAAGATCAATCTTATCCTTCCCTCCTACGTAGCCCTCTATTTTACTATCATCCATGTGCCTACCTAACTGTTTCTTAAATGTATCTAATGTATCTGAGTCTACCACTAGCCCTGACAGGGCGTTCCACACATCCATTGCTTTGTATAAAAAAAATTAGCTCTGACATCACCCCTATACTTTCCTCCAATCATCTTAAAATTATGTCTCCGGGTTTTAGCTATCTTCACCCTGGGAAAAAGTCTCTGCCTATCCATCCTGTTATCCTCTTTTGGACACCTCAATCAAGTCACCTCTCATCCTCCATCACTCCAATAAGAAAACCCCTCGCTCACTCAACCTATCCTCATAAGACATGCTCTACTTATTTATTTATCGTAACTTGTTGTAACCAGATGACCTTTGAATATCGTTTTTTATTGTTAAAGTGCACTTATGTATTCACCTTGGTAATGCTACGATAGCTGCCTGTGCCTTTAAGAGAAAATGGTGATGTCATTTTGCGCGTGTGGAGTAGAACAAAGAGTTGCCATATTCTAGAAAGGACGTCGAATGCTCCCAGGTTTGGTGAGGAAAGGTGAATAATATTTGATAATATTTATGTAAATTCATTTATGCTTGTTTGTAAATCTCAAAAATCAGTAATTTAACATGTTTTACAAGGATGCTTTAGATTTTTGTGAGTAAAATTGATAGATGCTGGAATAGCGTGATTGCAAAGTTCCTTAATCAGCCAACAAAGTTAGTCTTTTTAGTAATTTAACTGCAAGGCAATATATTGTAAAAGTTTATTTTTGTCTTTCTTTGTTGTTTCATGACCGTAGGTGAATGTGAATGTGTTAGTCTCTGTTCATGTGGCGTGAGCAAGGAGAACTCATTTCCAGGTCTAGCCTGGATGTGTTTGGAAGTTAAGCACGTGTGTGCCAAATGTGAGTATATCTAAGAGAAGTATTTATCCATATTTTTGATGTTGTGTACAGGGTTGGTGGGATTCTAATGTTGTTTGTATTGTTTATTTTAGAATTGCCAGTACAGTATTGGTTTTGGAAATTTTGTTTTAGTTATTTTCACACTGCATACGTAACAAGGGTGTGGTCTGAAGTTAAACTGAAATTGTAATAGCGGGCACTGTTTTTATTTATTTTGTCATTTTTATTTTGATGCCCTCTTTCTGCAATAACACATCTAAAACAGATAAAGGAATTTAAGACCCGAAAAAGTATTTGTTGTCCTGCATGTGTATTTTTCCTCAGGCTATATCGTAGTTATTTTATTGTCTTGCACTGTACTGCTGCCACAAAACAGCTAATTTCACAACACACAGTGTGTCAGAGGTAGTTTCACAACACACAGTGTGTCAGAGGTAGTTTCACAACACACAGTGTGTCAGAGGTAGTTTCACGACACAGTGTGTCAGATGCAATTTCACAACACTCAGTGTGTCAGATGTAATTTCACGGCACACAGTGTGTCAGGGTTATTTCAAGACACACAGTGGGCTGTAGGCATCATCAGCCGGATAGGACCAGGGCACTTCTGTCTTGTCTCCCAAACCCCAAGTCACCACAATCAGGGGCAAGGTGGACTAGGAGCATTGAACAGAGTCCCGCCAGCAAGGCCATACTCTCTTCTTGTTACTGCCGTTGGGCAGGAGGTACAGCAGCCCTGAAGTCCCACACCATCAGGTTCAGGAACAATTATTACCCTACAACTATCAGGCTCCTGAACTGCTGTGGATAACTTCACTCACCTCAACACTGAACTGATTCTACAACCCACAGATACCATTTTCAAGGGTTCTTTGCAACTCGTGTTCTCAGTATTATTTAGAGGGCATGACAGTGGCTATATCTCATAAAGAGTTAGAGGAGATTTGGTTTGTCACCAAAGAAGCACTCAAATTTCTACAGATATACCTTGGAGAGCTTTCTAACGGGCTGCATCATTATCTGGTATGGAGCGGGGGAGGATCACTGCACAGGATCGAAAGAAGCTGCAGAAAGTTGTGAACTCAGTCAGCTCCATCGTAGGCACCAGCCTCCCCAGCATCCAGGACATTTTCAAGGAGCGATGCCTCAAATGACATCCATCATTACAGACCCCATCAGCCAGGGCGTGCCCTCTTCTCATTCTTACCGTCAGAGAGGTGGTACAGGAGCCTGAAGAAACATGTTTAAGGAACAGCTTCTTCCCTTCCACAATCGGATTTCTGAATGGACAACAAACCCATGAACACTTCCCCACTATCTTTTCTTTTCATTTACTTTTTCACTACTTATTTAATTTAACTTTTTAAAAGATATATTTATATACTTACTGTAATTTACAGTTTTTATTGCATTGTAAGGCATTGTACTGCTGCCACATAACAACGCCTTTCGTGACATACCCAGATTTATTAAACCCAATTCTGATACTGGTTTCATTTGTGTACTTTATCTTTTGCACATTGGTTGTTTATCTGTCTTTGTCTATTTACATAGAGTATTTTATAACAGTTTATTGTTTTTTTTCCCCTGTAAAGGCCTGCAGGAAAATGAATCTCGGGTATTATTTAAAGATTTAAAGATTAAAGATTAGCTTTATTTATCACAGGTATATTGAAACATCAAGACACACAGTGAAATGCAATGTTGACATCAAAGATGTGCTAGGATAGTCGTCAAGTGTCACCATGCTTCTGGGGTCATCATAGCAAGGCCAGAGCTCACAGTACACCTTTGGAACGTGGGAGGAAACTGGAGCACCCAGAGGAAACCCACACAGTCATGGGAAAAACATACCAAGTCTTAACGGACAGTGGTGGGAACTGAACCCTGATCTTACAACCAGTGCTGTAAGGCATTGTGCTAACCACTACACTACTGTGTGTGGTAACATATACTGTACATACTTCAACAAAAAATTTAATTTGAGTTTTGTTCATTTCCGATGAGGTTATGAACAGTTCTCAGGAACAAAATCCTTTTGTAACCCATGGACTTTCTGTAATGGAGCCCTCTGCGAGCTAACTCACTCTACGCAGGAGTCCCACACCACCAGGTTCAAGAACAGCTACTTCCCTTCAACCATTCATTTCTTGTACCCTCAAGCAAAACCCTTTTAGCAACACTTTGACCACTTTGCACTAAAATGGACTTCTTTTTCCCTAATTATGTTCTTTCTTGAAAAAAACATTGTGTATAATTTCCGTTTTTCTTGTGAGGCTGCTGCAAGTATATTTTTCTCTGTACTGTGCACACGAGTGCCTGTACCGATGACAACATCGACCTGTTTGGGTCATAACCTTGGCATTCCTACTAACACTTGATGACCTTTCTCTTTTGCTTATCTCCCCATTGCTAACAAATTTTGAAAGAGTCTACTTCCAACCACCTTCTGGAAAAAACTTACACCTTCTGTTTTAAAAGAGTGATGCTTTATTCCTAAATAGTGACCCCTCACTCCAGATCTCCTGCAAGAGGGAGTATCCTCTCAACACCCACACTATCGAGACTCCTTGGATCTTAGATGTTTCAACAAGTCTCCTCACTTACCTGAAATTATACAAACCTACCCTTCTCCAGCTGATCCTCACTCTCCCACAAAGTCAAAATATTTATATGTCGTCATTTTCAGGAAGGTAAAAATACTATCAAATTTATGATAAACAAAGACTGACAAACAACTAATGTGCAAAAGAAGACATTGTGCAAAGAAAAAAACCCAGGTAAATGATACTGAGAACATGAGTTGTGGAGGCCTTGAACATGAGTCTGTACATTGTGGGATCAGTTCAGATTGTGGGGAGTGAAATTATCCCCTCCGGTCCAGAAGCCTGATGATTGGAGGGTAATAACTGTTTCTGTGCCTGGTGCTGTGGGACCTAGGGCTCTGTACCTCCTGCTGATGGTAGTAATGAGAAGAGAGCATGGTCTGGATGGTGGGGGTCCCTGATGATGGATGCTGCTTTCTTGTGGCACAGCTCCTTGTAAGTGTGCTCGATGGTGTGAAGGGATTTTCTCCTGTGTCCACCTCTTTCTGTAGGTTTTTCTGTTCATGGGCATTGGTGATTCCACCGGGCAGAAGGGATTCACTGACCTGTGTTGTTGTCTCTGAGTCTCATCACTTACCCTGTGATTGAGGATTTTCCTGTAAGTACCCGCCAGAGTATCATCGTAGAAGGGGGTCTGACCGAAAAGCATCTCGTAAGCACAGACTCCGAAGGACCACCAGTCGCTGTGGGCACCGTACATTGCCGAGGAATCTTCCAGAGCCTGCAACACCTCCGGGGAGATATAGTCCGGGGTTCCGACTGCCACCGCCGATTGCACCTGGAGGAAAATAGTGGAAAGTCACAGAGAGGTAGAGCATAAAAACAGGCCCTTCAGCCCACAGGGTTTGTGCCAATACCCAACCACCATTCACACAAATCCTACGTCAATGCACGGTTTTTATTCTCCCCACGCTCCCATCGACTCTCCCCAGATTCTACACTGCACCAATGTACAGTCACCAGTTAACCTACTAACATCCAAAATGACTTATGGTTAGGGCTAGTGAGTTGTGGGTATGCTATGTTGGTGCTGGACGCATGGCGACATTTGCGGGCTGCCCAGTACCACCCTTGCTGAGGGGCAGCCTGGTGGTGTCGTGGTTAGTACAATGCTTTACAGCACGAGCTGTAAGATTGGGGTTCGATTCCCACTGCTGTCTGTAAGGAGTTTGTATGTTCTCCCCGTAACCTTGTGGGATTCCTCCGGGGGTTCAAGTTTCCTCCCACATTACAAAGTTAGGGTTAGTAAGTTGTGGGATTTTTATGTTGGCACCAAAAGCAGGGCGACACTTGTGGGCAAGCCCCAAAGCAGCCTTATTAATTTGAAGCAAATGATGCATTTGACTATATGCTTCAATACACATGTGACAAGTAAAGCTAATCTTTAACCGGACATTTCGGGAAGAAACCAGAGCACCCAGGGTGAAACCCACATGGCCACAGGGAAGAATGCAAAGTCCACACAGACAATGCCCAAGGTCAGGATTGAATCCAGGTCTCTGGTGCACTAAGGCTGAGGCTCCACTATTGTGCTGCCAAGATAGGTTAGTATTTTAGAGGAAATAACTTGTCCTGCTGCCTGCAGGAGTACAGCAAATGGTCATAAAAAGTACTTTACTGTTGTTTTTAAATATCAGCCCATGATTTATTTTTAATATTAGAGGTAAAGAGGGAGATAATTTTTTTTTTACAGGTAGAAAGTCATTGGTCAATTGGAGGCATATAGGAATAAGGAAACCAGTGCTGATGGATTATGGACATGTCAGATGTCCAATGAGATGAGTGAGAAGGGGAGGAACTCAAATGTGATGGACATGTCAGCTGTCCAATAGAAGGAATGTAAGTGCGGGAGACCAGCAATGATCGACATGGCAGTTGTTCAATGGAAGAAGTGTGAGGATGGATGACCAGTGATGATGGGCACATTGTGTGCCCAATGGGAAGAGTGTGAAGGTTGGAGATTGAAAGGTCATGTGACCATGCTTGGCAGCTTGGGATCAGAGCTGGTCAAGGAGGAACATCAGGCAATGATAAAGGCAATTCTTTGACCTCCTAGCTCCAAAGGCTCATATTATAGCCTCCAGGCACCTGCAAGCTGCCATCTCTGCTCAGGACCCGCTTAATTGATGTGCTTTGGAAATAGTTGGCCCAGTCCAACCCTGTTGACCCCAGGTTAATGGCCACATGAACCATACTCACATAGCCATCCTTGTTCATTCGCAGGCAGGAGCCAAAATCGGCCAGCCTGATGTGGCCATTCACATCCAGCAGAACATTATCAGGCTTCACATCTCTAGGAAAAGGAACCAACAATCAGTCACACTTCTTAATGCAAGCAGACTGCTTTCATGATGCATTGAAAAGATGGAGCACAGACCATGGAGCTGCCAGTTAACCATGCTTTCCCACTTACACCTCTGGGTTAACCCTCTCCAAGTCTGGAGGCCTTCTAATTATGGGATGAATCCAAAGAGTTACTTCTCAAAACTGGGCCAATAGGAAGTAAGATCTATCTCAGGCTGGTGAGGGCAACAATCACTTGTCCTGCCCAATGCAGAGAGAAGAACAGAATTCTCACTCTCTTCTCACTTTCTGTCCCCCTTCTCCCCCTCTCTCACTCCCCCTCTCTCCGTCTCCCCCCACTCTTCCCTCTTCCCACCTGCTCCTTCCCCCTGTCCATCCCTCCACTCCCCCCCACTCTGCTTTCCCCCCCTCTCCCCTTCTCTCACCTCTTTCTCCCTCTCTGCCCTCTCTCTCATTCTCTTTCACCCTTTTCCACTCTTCCTTTCTTCCCTAAGGAACCCTTGGGAACCAGTGATCACGTTATGACTGAGTTCAACTTGAAATCTGATAGGGAGAAAGTAAAGTCTGACATAGTATTTCAGTGGAGTGAAGGAAATTACAGTGTCATGAGAGAGGAGTTGGCCAAAGTAAATTAGAAGGAGATGCTGGCAGGGATGACAGCAGAGCAGAAATGGAGTGAGTTTCTGGGAAAAATGAGGAAGGTGCAGGATTGATGCATTCCAAAAATGAAGAAATACTGAAATGGCAACTTAGTACAACCGTGGCTGACAAGGGAAGTCAAAGCTAATGTAAAAGCAAAACAGAGGGCATACAACAAAGCAAAAATTAGTGGGAAGATAAAGGATTAGAAAGCTTTTAAAAAGCCACAGAGAGCAACTGAAGAATCATTAGGAGGGAAAAGGTGAAATATGAAACCAAGCTGGCAAACAATATGAAAGTGGATGGTAAAAGCTTTTTCAAGTATAGGAAAAATAAAAGAGATATGAGAGTGGACATAGGACCGCTAGAACATGAGGCCAGAGAAATAATAATGGGGGACAAGGAGATGGCAGATGAACTAAATGAGTATTTTGCATCAGTCTTCACTGTGGAAGACACTAGCAGTATATCAGATGTTGAAGGGTGTGAAGGAAGAGAAGTGAGTGCAGTTACTATTACAAGGGAGAAGGTGCTGAAAGACCTAAAGGTACATAAGCCACCTGGACTGGATGAACTGCACCCTAGGGTTCTGAAAGAGGTAACAGTAGAGATTGTGGAGGCAATAGTAATGATTTTCAAGAATCATTGGATGCTGGCATGGTTCCGGAGGATGTGAGAATTGCAAAAGTCATTCCACTCTTTAGGAAAGGAGGGACAGCAGCAGAAAGGAAATTATAGACCAGTTAGCCTGACCTCAGTGGTTGAGAAGATGTTGGAGTCAATTGTTAAAGATGAAGTGATGGAATACTTGGTGACACAGGACAAGATAGGACAAAGTTGACATGGTTTTCTTAAGGGAAAATCCTGCCTGACGAACCTGTTGGAATTCCTTTGAGGAGATTACAGAGTAGGATAGATAAAGGGGATGTATATTTGGACTTTCAGAAGGCCTTTGACAATGTGCCACACATGAGGCTGCTTACCAAGTTAAGAGCCCCTGGTATTACAGGAGTTACTAAGATGGTTAGATTATTGGCTGATTGGTAGGAGGCAGCAAGTGGGAATAAAAGGATCCTTTGCTGGTTAGCTGCCAGTGACTAGTGGTGTTCTGAAGGGATCGACTTCTTTTTATGCTGTATATAAATGATTTAGATGATGAAATAGATGGCTTTCTTACCAAGTTTGCGATGATATGAAGATTGGTGGAGGAGCAGGTAGCGTTGAGGATACAGGTAGGATGCAGAAGTACTTAGACAGATTAGGAGAATGGGCAAGAAAGTGACAAATGAAATATAATGTTGGAAAATGCATGGTCATGCACTTTGGTTGTAAAAATAAATGTGCGGGCTATTTTCTAAATGGGGAGAAAATTCAAAAATCTGAGATGCAAAGGGACTTGGCAGTCTTGTGCAAACCACCCTGAAGGTTAACTTGCAGGTTGAGTCAGTGGTAAGGAAGGCAAATGCAATGTTAGCATTCATTTCAAGAAGTCTAGAATACAAGAGCAGGGACGTGATGCTGAGGATTTATAAGGCATTGGTGAGGTCTCAACTTAAGCATTGTGAACAGTTTTGGGCTCCTTATTTAAGGAAAGATGTGTTGGCATTAGAGAGGGTTCAGAGGAGGTTCACAAGGATGATTCCGGGAATGAAAGGGTTATCATATGAGGAAGGTTTGATGGCTCTAGGTCTGTACTTGCTGGAAGTGAGAAGGAATGGGGGGGATCTCACTGAAACCTTTTGAATGGTGTAAGACCAAGAAAGAGTAGATGTGGAAAGGATGTTTCCCATGGTGGAGGAGTCTAGGACAAAATGGCACAGCCTCAGGATAGAGTGGCGTCCATTTAAAGCAGAAATGCAGAGAGATTTCTTTAGCCAGAGCGTAGTGAATTTGTGGAACTTGTTACCACAGGCATTTGTGGAGGCCAGGTCATTGGGTGTATTTAAGGCGGAAATTGATAAGCTGTTGTTTGGCCACAACATCAAAGCTTACAGGGAGAATGCCTGGGAATGTGGCTGAGGAGGGGATAAAAAAGGATCAGCCGTGATTGAATGGCACAGCAGACTTGATGGGCCAAATGGCCTAATTCTGCTCCTATGTCTTGTGGTCCTTCAGCTCTTTTTGTATGATGTTTTGTACAGTGGATCACCTCCGTTCCTTTACCTTTTCCATTTATCATCTCCCAGCTTCTTAGTTCATATGCCCTTCCTCCCTCTCTCCAACCCCTTGCCAGCGTTTACTTCTCTTCTCCTCTCCACCTTCTTACTCTGGCTTCAGTTCCCTCCCTTTCAAATCCTGATGAAGAGTCTCTGCCCAAAACATGAACTATTTATTCTCCTTCAACAATGCTACCTGACTTGCAGAGTTCCTCCAGCACTTTGTGTGGGTTTGTCAGTGATTGGGTATGTCTCTTTAGTATCCAGCCTCCCAGTGACCTTAATGAGGACAGATACGTACCTCATCATTAAGGTCCCCAAGCTGGGTGACCACCTGGATCTGTGACACAGAGCAGATCCCATGTTCTGTGGAGAGGTAAGTACTGGGATGAGAGGGGTACCCTATCCCCCCAAAAAAAATCAATGCATATTCTTTACACTTTAAAGAATCAGAGATGACCTTGATGAGATGATGTGATAGGGTTGATGATGTTGAGATGTTTCCACCAGTGGCAGATTCTTGAATTCAAGGACATAGCTACAAGATTAGAGAGTGCTCATTTTAAATGGAGAACAATTTCTTAAAGAGGGTAGTGAATCTCTAGAATTTTGTCCATCAGGGGACTATGGAGGTTGGGATATTTAAATAGAAGCAGGTAAATTTCTGAAATATTAAAGAATTGGTGTCTCTGGGGAAAGTGGCACAGAAGGGGCATTGACCACTCAAGTAGGGGCAGGTTTGAGGAGCCTAATCTTCTGATAAATGCAAGAGATTCTGCAGATGCTGGAAATCCAGAGTAGTGCACATGAAATGCTGGAGGAACTCAGCAGGTCAGGCAACACCAATGGAAATGAATAAACAGTCAACATTTTAGGCCGAAGCCCTTCATTAAGACTGGAAAGGAAGGGGAAGATGCCAGAATGACAAAGTAGGGTGAGGGGAAGGAGGACTAGTTAGAAGGTGATAGGCGAAGCCAGGTGGGTGGGAAAGGTAAAGGACTGGAGAGGAAGGAATCTGATTGGAGAGGATAGTGGACAAAAGGAGAAAGGGAAGATGGATGGGCACCAGAGGGAGGTGATAGGCAGGTGAGAAGAGGTAAGCATCCAGAGTGCAGAATAGGAGAAGAAGGAAAACATTACCAGAAGGGGTTCATGCCCCCTACTGGAGGCCACTTAGATAAAATGTGAAGTGTTGTTCCTTCACCCTGAGAGTGGCCTCGTCACAGCAAAAGAGGAGGCCATCAGCAGACATGCTGGAGTGGGAATGGGGTTAGGAATTAAAGTGGTTGGCCACCGGGAAATACAGCTTTTGGCGGATGGAACGGAAGTGTTTGACAAAGCAGTTCCCCAACTTATGTCACGTCTCACCAGTGTAGAGGAGGCTGCATCAGAAGCACTGGGTACAATAAATGACCCCCGGTGGATTCACAAATGAAGTGTTGCCTCACTTGAGGCTCTGAGCGAAGGTGAGGGAAGAGGTGAAAAGGCAGGTGTAGCATTTCTGCTGTATACAGGGATAAATGTGAATCTTCTTATGTTCTAGGTTGTATCCTTCTCTATCTATCTCCCATCTGCATTCTTTCACTCCTCTGCAACGTTACCTCAAGGTGTGCCCACTTTGAAGCTTTCCTCCTCTCTCAGACAGATGTTCTGTGAGACCATCTTGCACTACCCTCCTTCGTGATTGCTAGTCCTTCCTGCCATCATTTTATACTGACAGTCTCCCCTCTTTCATACCAGATGTAGGGTCTCAAATCAAATCATCAACTGTCCATTTCCCTCCACAGATGCTGCCTGACCCATTGAGTTCCTCCTGTATTGCTCTAAGCATCTGCAGTCTCTTGTGTCTCTGACATGTGCCTGTTTCTGAGGTGAGATACCAGCTTAGGCATCCTACTCCAAATGTGTTTTCCTACTCCAAATTTGACTCAGTATCCCACCAGCCAAATATGGACCAACATTACCCATCATACCTCTTCACCTAAATCCATCAACTTCCAGCTTATTGTGATAAATTTCTGAACAGGCATACGAGGATCTGCTCCTCTTGTTGGCAAATGAGATGGTCAGCATGGAGACAATGGGCAGAGTGGCCATTTTGCTGGCTGGCTCTGTGAATCAGCGTCTGGACTAGTTAGCACTTTGAGTGATTCTATAGAAATCTAACTGGGCATTCCTCACCTGTGTATGTAGCCAAGGTCATGTACAGAGCTGATGGCTAGCGCAAGTTCTGCGAGATAAAACCGTGCCATGTCTTCCGGGAATCGATCACCAAACCGGCTCAGTAGTGTCAGGAAATCTCCTCCCGCATAATAATCCATGATGAAATACTGAAAAAGTGAGGAGGAGATCCAGAAATTTAAACGAAGCCCGTCTGACCAGAAGACATACAGAAGGAGCATCATCAGGCCATTCAGCCCATTGTGTCTCCTCCATCATTCCATCATGGTTGTTTTATTATCCCTCTCAACTCTATTCTCCTGCTTTCTCCCAGTAACCTTTGACATCCCAACAACCTCTGATTTAAATGTACCCAATGGCATGGCCTCCATAGTTATCTGTGGCAATGAATTCCAGAGATTCAGTACTTCTGACTAAAGAAATCCTTCCTCATGGTTTTGTCTGTGGAGTGGACATCTCCCCTGTATCACAGCCTTGTATGGCAACTGCTCTGCCCAAGTTCACAAGAAACTGCAATTCAGTTATGGACATAAGAAGGAGAAACCTGTCTCCCCATCATGGACTACATCACCACTTCCTGCTGCCTCTGGAAAACAGCCCCTCCCACAGCAGACATTCTCTCTTCTTCCACCTCCCACCAGGCAGAAAATAAAATAAAAACAGCTTGAGGACACATACCAACAGCTTTAGTCCCACTGTTATCAAACTCTTGAACTGACTTCTTTCTGAACTCCTGATCTCCTGGTCTACCTCATTGTGGCCCCTGCACATTATTTATCTCCCTGCACTGCGCTTCCTCTGTAACCATAACAGTATGTTCTGAAATCTGCCTTTTCCTGGTGTACCACCCTGATGATCACGCAGACAGGAGCTTTCCACTGTATCTCAGTACATGTGACAATAATGAACAAATTACCAACCACCAATCCCATAGGAAGGGGTCTGACATCCGGGACAAACACACAGATGATGGTGAAGTTTCAGAATGTTCTTCCAAAGAGCATGTAGAGGCAGAGAGCATCCCAAGCAGAGATACTGTAATAGACACATTCAGCACGAAAACAGGCCATTCAGCCCAACTACTCCTTGCCCACCAATGCTTGAGTTATCGAGCACTATAGCTCAGAGGCAGGCTCTTTGGCCAATCTAGTCTGTTCTTCTGCCTTGTCCCATTGAACTGCATCTGGACCATCGGCCTCCACATCCCTCCCATTTATGTACTTATCCAAACTTCTCTTAAATGCTGCATCCATCACTTCCTTTGTAGGCCCTTCCACACTTGCTTCACTCTCTGACTGAAGGAGCTCCCCCTCATATTTCCTCTTTCACCCTTAACCCCAGACTTTTAGTTCTATTCTCACCCAACCTCAGTGAAAAAAGCCTGCTTGCACTTCTCCTATCTTTACCCTTCATCATTTTTTATACCTCTGTCAAATCTCCCCTCATTCTCCTGTCCCAGGGAATGAAGCCCTAACCTATTTAATTTTTCCCTATAATTCATGTCCCATTTGCCCTTGTTTTGCTCATAGCCCTTTAAACCTTTCCTATCGATGTACCTGTCTTCAGTTACTCCCTCTGATACTGATCGCTTTCTGGGTGAAGAATTTGCTTTTTGTGTTCCTATTAAATCTTCCCACTCTCAACATAAAACTATACCGGTTAATTCTTGAACCCCCACCCCTTGGCAAATCCATGTGTGTTCACTCTATCCATGGTCCTCATGAGGCCACCCTCTCCTGCACTCCAGTAACTAAAGTGCCCACCTGCCCAACCTCACTCCATAAGACAGTCCTTCAAATCCTGGTCATCATTATCATCAGGTGCCATGCCCAGGTTGAGCTTTGACTGCCATGGCCCACACACTCCTGTTTCGGGTCAAGTGGATCAATTCATTGGTATTCATTTCCAGTTCTCGGGCTGCTGTCTCCATCATCATTTGTCTTTGTCTTCCTCTTGCCTTCTTCCCTTCAATCTTTCCCATACTTACCATGCATTCTAACTCCTCTTTCCTAATCACATGTCCAATGAAGTTACGTTGTCTTTTCATGATCTCATACATTATTTCTCTTTTTGTTTGCTCTGTTCATGACATCCTCGTTAGATATTCATTTCGTCCATGATATTCTTTGCATCATCCCCAAAAACCATATCTCTGCTGCTTCAATTTATTTCCTCATGTTACTAGATATTGTCCAACATTCTGATCCATATAACATAACCAGATAAATACAACATTTCAGTACTCTGAGGTGGGTTGTCATGCCTAGTTTAGTATTGGTCAGTATACTCTTCATTCTCGTAAAGGTGTCTTTGCCATCCCTATTCTTCTTTTGATGCCTATGTCGCACCTGCCATCTGATGTCACCCAGCTTCCTAAGTAGCAAAAGTTCTGTACTTGTTTTATGTCTTTCCTGTTTATTCTCAGCCAGCAGATAGGAATCTCCTTCTTTTTGCATATCACCATACATTCTGTCTTTTGCGATTGATAAATAGACCCATTTTTGCACTTTCTTCAAAACTATATCAATTAAGTTTTGTAGTTCTTCCTCTGTACTTGCAATTAACACAGTGTCATCTGCATATCTGAAATTATTGATGTTTTCACCGCCAACTTTGATTTCCAAGATGTCTCTTTTTTTTGTAATATTGTTTCACTGTACACATTAAATAAATCAGGGGAGAAAACATACCCTTGTCTAATGCCTCTCTTGATTTTCGTAAACTGACTCACTTCTCCATCTATTCTTACAGCGGCAGTTTGTTCCCAGTACAGATTTCTGATTAGGCGGAGGTCTTTCGAATCTAGATCTAGAGTTTTCTGTAATATTTCAAATAACTCATTGTGCTTCACTTTATCAAATGCTTTTGTGTCGTTGATAAAATAAACAAACAAATCTTTTTGCACTTGAATAGCTCATTCTGATGGTACCCTTAACATCAATATTGCGTTTCTTGTACCTTTGTCTTTCACACAACCACATTGTTCTTTGCCTATTTCAGCTTGCATCTTACTTTTAGTTCTTGTCATCAAAATTCTTAGAAGTATCTTTGTGATATGACTCATTAAACGTATGGTTCTATGTAATTCACATTCTATTGCTCCAGGTTTCTTAAGAAGAGTGATAAATACTGATTTTTTCATCTCTTCTGGTATTATTCCAGTCTCATAAATGTCATTGATTAGATCAGTAAGTTTTTCAATTCCATAATCTTCAAGGGCGATAATTTGTTCTATTACTAATTCATCAGAACCTGCTGCCTTTCCTTTCTTCATCTTATCCTGGTAATATACTCAAAATCTCATTTGCACACCTTTCTGCATAATGGCATCTTTCCAACAGCAGGGTGACCAAAGCTGAACAGAATATTCCAAATGCAGCATCAACAAAGTCTTGTAGAAATGATTGGCAAGTTGGTTTATTATTGTCATATATACTGAAATACAGATCAATGGATTGTAGTGGATCATTGAGGTAGTACAAGTTAGAGCAATAAGAGAATGCCGAATAAAGTGTAACAGACAGAGAGGGAGTGCAGTGCAGATAGACAGTAGGGTGCAAGGTCATGAGGTAAATTGGGAGGACAAGAGTTCATCTTATCATATTAGGAATCCATTCAGTGATCTTATTGCAACAGGATGTTGCCGGACTTGAGAGTTACAGAGAAACGCTGAATAGGTTAGGACTTTATTCCCTGGAGCGTAGAAGAATGAGGGGAGATTTGATAGAGGTATATAAAATTATGATGGATGTAGATAGAGTGAATGCAAGCAGGCTTTTTCCACTGAGGTTAGGGGAGAGAAAAAACAGAGGACATGGGTTAAGGGTGAGGAGGGAAAAGTTTAAAGGGAACATTCAGCGGGGCTTCTTCACACAGAGAGTGGTGGGAGTATGGAATGAGCTGCCAGACGAGGTGGTAAATGCGGGATCTTTTCTAACATTTAAGAATAAATTTGACAGTTACATGGATGGGAGGTGTATGGAGGGATGTGGTCCTTGTGCAGGTCAGTGGGACTAGGCAGAAAATGGTTCGGCACAGCCAAGAAGGGCCAAAAGGCCTGTTTCTGTGCTGTACTTTCTATGGTTTCTATGGTTTCTAACAGGGTAAAAGTTATCCTTGAGAATGGTAGTTCATGCTTTCAGGCTTTTGAATCGTTTGCCTGATGACAAAGAGGAGAAGAGAGAATGTTTGGGGTAGGTGGGTCTTTGGATATATTGGCTACTTTACTGAAGCAGAGGGGAAGTGCAGACAGAGTCCTCAGATGAGAAGCTGGGTTCTGTAATGTGTCCGCAACTCTCTGCAGATTCCTGCAGTCCTGTGCAGGACAGTTGCTATATCGATCTTTTGATCTTTGGATATTGACAGACAAAGGGCTTGTGAAGAAGGATGGCACTGAGGTAAATCACCATGATCTTACTAAGTGGTGGAATAGGTTCAAAGGACTAAATGGCCTAATCTTGGTCCTTTTTTATTATTATTATCTCTTCAGGGGGAGGAAATCAGAGCCAGTCCTCAGCAGAGGATCAAAGCTGGAGAGGGTCAGCAACTTTAAATTCCTTGAAGTTATTATTTCAGAGGATCTGTCCTGGACCAACATGTAAGTGCAATTACGAAGAAAGCACGGCAGCATCTCTACTTCCTTCAGAGTTTGTGAAGATTCAGCAACTTCGACAAGATGAGTGGTGGACAGCGTATTGACTGGCTACATCACAGCCTGTTATGGAAATACCAATGCCCTTGAATGGAAAACCCTACAAAAAGTAATGGATACAGCCCACTTCCTCCCAGGTAAAGCTCTTCCCACCATTGAGGACCTACATAAGGTGTTGTCGCAGGAAAGCAGCACCCATCATCAGAGACACCCACCACCCAGTTCATGGTCTCTTCTCTTTGCTGCCATCAGGAATGAGGTACAGGAGCTTCAGAACTCACATCACCAGGTTCAGGAACAGTTATTACCCCTCAACCATCAGGCTCTTGAACCAGAGGGGACTTCACTCAACTTCACTTGCCCCATCGCTGAACTGTTCCCACAACTTATGGACTCACTTTCAAAGACTCTTCTTATCATGTTCTCGATATGTATTGCTTATTTATTTACTGTTATTATTTCTTTCTCTTTGTATTTGTACAGTTTGTTGTCTTTTGCACAATGGTTGAACGCCCAGTTGGTGCGGTCTTTCATTGATTCTATCAGGTTATTATTCTATTATGGATTTATCAAGTATGCCCACAAGAAATGAATCTCAGGGCTGTATATGGTTGTAAATTTACTTTGAACTTTAAAACACAGGTCTCAAACGTCACCTGAAGGAAGAGTATAAACATCTCTTACTGAGTTTACCTTTCAACCATTCTGGGCTGCAGTCCCCTTCTGAAGACTCGAGCTCAAAAGTACAGGCTCTGACTCAGAGTGTAGTAGTGAGGCAGATCTGCATTGTTGTCGGGACACTACAGAAGTAGCAGTGTAGTCAGCTACCCTAGCTGTTGGCTGAAATACTGAAACATTGTTGACTAAAGATGTTGATCAGAGAGTGGGATTCTCACTGTGATGGCAGTGAGTGAAGGAATTCCAGACAGGAGAAGCTGCTTTGTCACAAACTCTTCAGATTCAGGTTCATTATTACATGTACAGTGAAATGTGTTATTTGTGTTTCCGACCAGCACAACCAAAGAAACAACACACACAAATTGCTGGAGGAACTCACGTTCGGCAGCATCTACAGAGAAGAATAAACAGTCAATGTTCCAGGTTAAGACCCTTCATCAGAACCAAGGATGTACTGGGGTCTGCCTGCAAGTACTCTGTGGCCAAAATAGCATGCCCACAATGTTCAACACAACACAGAACAATACAAGCAACAGCAACAAGCCCCTTTCCCACCCTCTCACACACACACAGACAGGCCTCTAATCTCAGAGAAGGTGACCTGCAGGCCCCCCGCCCAGTCCTTGGCCCCAGACTTACCAGGTGATCCTCATCCTGGAAGGCAAAGTGGAGCTTGGTAATCCATCGACTGTCCCCGTTGACCAGAATCTCGCGTTCCTCACGGAATCGGGCAGTCTAAAAACATGTAGGCGATTAGCTGATTTAACCAAAAACTGGCTCCCTGGTGCTCCGGATTCTGATTTCTATTCCAGTCTCTTCTAGGGAGCCAATTCAACGAACATTCGCCATTCTGTGGTAATTAGCTCTCTCACCGACCAAAGCCCAGGTTGGGTTCAAAAGCTGTTCCTCACGTCAGTTCAGAGCACATGCAGATTGCTGGAGGAACTCAGCAGAACAGGCAACAACTACGGAGAAGAATAAACTGTCGTCATTTCAGACCAAGACCCTTCATCAGAACAATCTGGTCCTGATAAGGGGTTCCAGCCCAAAACGTCGACTGTTTATTAATTTTCATAGATGCTGCCTGACCTGCTGAGTTCCTTCAGCACTTTGCCTGTGTTGCTTTGGATTTCCATCATCTGCAGAATCTCTTGTATTCCTCATTTCAGTTAGCAGCTATTCATTTTATCACAGCCCCCATCTTAAAGGCTTTAAGTTAGGGAATGACAGCACAATGTAGAAAGAACTTTGCTCTGCACCCATTTCTTTTTACTTCAATATAACCCACCAATTGGTACACCTTTGGAATGTGGGAAGAAACCGGAGCACCTGGAGGAAACCCATGTGATCACGGGGAGAACGTGCAGACAGAGAAGATTGACCCTGTTCTGTAAAATGATGCACTCACTGCTCAACGACCCTGTCGCCCATTTGGGATGGGCAATGCTACAACCCAAAGGTTCCTACCGCCTCTTTGCTTAACATGTCCCACTTGTTCATCCTCTTCATTGCGTACACGCAATCGGTGAACTTCAGCCTCACCACTGCAATCTGTCGGGAGAGAGAGAGAAAGAGAGCATAGGTCCACATCAGCACTCTGCACACCTCCCCAGCTGCCTGCTGCTGGACAATTTGCCAGATGAGGGCCCTTCAAATCCGAACATTCATCAATCTTTTACCTCAGTGCCACTTCCCTATCTCCAACACACAAAATGCTGGAAGAACTCAGCAGGTCAGGCAGTATAGAGTCATAGAGCACAACAACACAGAAATAGGCCCTTCAGCCCATCTACTTCATGCTGAATTATTTATATGCCTGGTTGCTCCTACCAACATTTGGAACAGAGT
Organism: Mobula hypostoma; assembly: GCF_963921235.1. Lineage (NCBI taxonomy): Eukaryota > Metazoa > Chordata > Chondrichthyes > Myliobatiformes > Myliobatidae > Mobula > Mobula hypostoma. The sequence goes on along the minus strand of NC_086106.1, from coordinate 38,625,505 downwards.
TCTCCAAACTCCTCTATCCAAGCTTCTTTTAAATGTTACAACTGAATTCGTATCCACCACTTTCACTGGCACCACCCTCAGATTCCCCTTCAATATTTCACCTTTCACCCAAAACCAAGGAAAAGCTTGCATGCATTCACCCTCATAATTTAGCAAAACTCTGTAAGACCTCCCCTCATTCTCCTATAGTCCCAGGAATAAAATCCACTGAGACCCTCGAGTCCTGGCAACATCCATCAAAATTTTCTCTGCACTCCTTCCCTGCCAGCAGGTGACCAGAACTGCACACAACACTCCAAATTTGGCCTCACCAGCATCCTAACCCGAGTACTCAATGCCCTGATTTATGAAGGCCTATCACAAAGCGTCCATGGAGGAAAATGGATAGTAAAAGTTTCAGGTTGAGACACCTCATCTGGACTGGAAAGAAAGACGGGAGATAGCTAGAATAAAAAGATGAAGGCAAGGGGTACAGCAAGAGGTGGATCCAGTTGAGGAAAGAGTTGATGGGGGAAGGTGAAGAGTGGGAACAGTGTCAGAAGTTGGAAGATAATAGCTGGGAGTGACAAGGGGTTGAAGCTGATGGAATCTGATAGGAGAGGAGGGAATAAATGAATTGAAGTGAGAAACGGAACCAATGGAAGGAGTGTGTGGATAACGGGCAGATGTTCTCTCCTATCAAATTTACCTGCAGCCCTTTGTCATTTCCACCTATCACCTCCCAGCTTCTGACATCATTCCCACTCTCTTCTTCCCTCACCAAAGTGTCCCTCAAGTACTGGTCGCCTCGGAGTTGATCATGGCCAATTAACGTGAACATTTATTTGAAGACACAAGAGAATGTAGAACCTGCAATCTGGAGCAACACACAAAATGCTAGAGGAACTCAGCAGGTCAGGCAGCATCTGTGGAGGGAAATAAACAGTCTATATTTCAGGTTGAGACCCTTTCTAGACACAAAATGTCGACTGTCCATTTCCTTCCATAGATGCTGTCTGATCTGCTAAGCTCCTCCGGCACCATTGCCTGTTGCTGTAATGGTTTGATCGGTAGGAACAGTATTCAAGACAAGTTTCCACTCTGTCTTGGTAGATGTGACAATAATAAACCAATATCAATACCTATATCAATTTATTTATTGTCTTCCCCCGCCTAGTTATGAAAGTACTGAGCCGGGATGTTCCACTCTCAACAGCAGGCTTCAACAGGCTGAGTATTGTTGTATGGGTATCAATGGAAGTGATTACTTTAGCAGTTTCCAAACTAACTATCTTAAGTGACCTCTCATGGTGAAACTGACAGCTTGTGTTCTTAAGATACAAAGGTGACTGACTACTGTCGGAGGTTTATATGAGATTTTTTCCCCAAATCTAGTTTGAATTTAATAATATTTATGGGAGTATGTTCATCAGTATGAGGGGGTGTCATGGTAGTGTAGTGTTTCACGAGATCCTATTACAACTCAAGGTGTTGGAGTTCAATGTCGTGGATAACGAGTTTGTGCATTCTCCCTGTGGAATGCATGGGGTCTTCACAGGGTCCTCTGGTTTCCTCCCACAGTCCAAAGACGTACTGGTTAGTAGGTTAATTGGCCAATGTAAATTGTCCGGTGATTAGGCTGGGGTTAAATGGGGGGTTGCTGGCAGTGCGGCTCAAAGAGCTGGAAGGCCTATTACGTGCTATATCTCTACAATCAAATAAAGTTGGGTGCTTGTAACCTGGGAATGGTCTGTAGATCTTTGTCAGGTGAGGAGCCTAGACATTTCAGAAGAAAACCTGCCAGCACGTCTCCCTGGCTTACCTCGCTGAAGGCTCCTCTGCCGATGACTTTCAGGATGTCGAAGTCGCTCTTTTGCAGCTGCATATCCTTCACCTTCTTCACGATCGGGCCAGCTGCCGAAAGAGGAAGAAAGCAAGTGAGCTGCCAGTAGTCTGTGTCTCGCGCAGAGAGCAAGAGCTTGCTCTGATTGGGTGCTGTCCCACCAAAGGGGAGAAAGGGGTGGATGGAAGGCAAGAGAAGAGGGTGGGGTCAGTCAGAAACACATTAAAACATATTAAAATCTTGCATAAGGGTACAGACAGAGCAGACAAACAGCAACTATTTTCCAGGATGGCAATGGCCAATACCAGAGATTCGAGAAACCAGCAGACTCAAGAACAGTTACCTTCCCAAAGCAGTAAGGCCCACCAACTCCACCACTACTTTATTATCTCCCATTGGACACCTTATCTTCAGCCCAGCGTCACATTATGAACAGACAATCTATGGGTTATAAGCTTTCTTTTTATTTTTTATTTTTTTTAATTTTTATTTAGGTTGCTTCCTTACTATGGAGTTCTTTATCTTTTGTTTATTTTTGGGCTGAATTGGTTACAAAGTAAAAACAATTTTGTTCTCTTTTACACTGTCTACTGCAAATGTCATTTGAATTATCCTTGATAGAGCCAGATACTAGAGGAATGGTCCCTGGCAGAGATGGAGAGTGAGGGAATGGTCCCTGGCAGAGATGGAGACTGGGGCTATGGTTCCTGGCAGAGATGGAGACTGAGGAAATGGTCCCTGACAGAGATGGAGACTGGGAAAATGGTCCCTGGCAGAGATGGAGACTGGGGGAATGGATCCTGGCAGAGATGGAGACTGGGAGAATGGTCCCTGGCAGAGATGGAGACTGGGGGAATGGTCCCTGGCAGAGATGGAGACTGGGGGAATGGTCCCTGGCAGAGATGGAGACTGGGGGAATGGTCCCTGGCAGAGATGGAGACTGGGGCTATGGTCCCTAGCAGATATGGAGACTGGGGGAATGGTCCCTGGCAGAGATGGAGACTGGGGCTATGGTCCCTGGCAGAGATGGAGACTGGGGGAATGGTCCCTGGCAGAGATGGAGATTGGGAGAATGGTCCCTGGCAGAGATGGAGACTGGAGCTATAGTCCCTAGCAGAGTCGGAGACTGGGGGAATGGTTCCTGGCTGAGATGGAGACTGGGGGACTGGTCCCTGGCAGAGACAGATTGGGGGAATGGGTCCTGGCAGAGTTGGAGAATGGAGGAATGGCACCTTGGCAGAGATGGACACTGGGGGAATGGTCCCTGGCAGAGACAGAGACTGGGGGAATGGTCCCTGGCAGAGATGGAGTCTGGGGGAATGGTCCTTGGCAGAGATGGAGACTGGGGGAATGGTCCCTGGCAGAGATGGAGACTGGGGGAATGGTCCCTGGCAGAGATGGAGACTGGGGCTATGGTTCTTGGCAGAGATGGAGACTGGGGGACTGGTCCGTGGCACAGATGGAGACTGGGGGAATGGTCCCTGGCAGAGATAGAGACTGGCAGAATGGTCCCTGGCAGTGATGGAGACTGGGGGCTGGTTCTTGGCAGAGATGGAGATTGGGGATATGGTCCCTGGCAGAGATGGAGACTGGGAGAATGGTTCTGAGCAGAGATGGAGACTGGGGCTATGGTCCCTGGCTGAGATGGAGACTGGGAGAATGGTCCCTGGCAGAGATGCAGACTGGGGGAATGGTCCCTGGTAGAGATGGAGACTGGGGAAATGGTCACTGGCAGAGATGGGGACTGGTGGAATGGTCCCTGGCAGAGATGGAGACTGGGGCTATGGTTCTTGGCAGAGATGGAGACTGGGGGAATGGTCCCTGGCAGAGATGGAGACTGGGAGAATGGTTCTGAGCAGAGATGGAGACTGGGGCTCTGGTCCCTGGCCGAGATGGAGACTGGAGGACTGGTCCTGGCAGAGATGGAGACTGGGAGAATGGTCCCTGGCAGAGATGGAGACTGGGGGAGTGGTCCCTGGCAGAGATGGAGACTGGGGGAATGGTCGCTGGCAGAGATGGAGACTGGGGGAATGGTCCCTGGCAGAGATGGATACTGGGAGAATGGTTCTGAGCAGAGATGGAGACTGGGACTATGGTTCCTGGCAGAGATGGAGTCTGGGGGAATGGTCCTTGGCAGAGATGGAGACTGGGGGAATGGTCCCTGGCAGAGATGGAGACTGGGGGAATGGTTCCTGGCAGAGATGGAGACTGGGGGAATGGTCCCTGGCAGAGATGGAGACTGGGGCTATGGTTCTTGGCAGAGATGGAGACTGGGGGACTGGTCCGTGGCAGAGATGGAGACTGGGGGAATGGTCCCTGGCAGAGATGGAGACTGGGGGAATGGTCCCTGGCAGAGATGGAGACTGGGGGAATGGTCCCTGGCAGAGATGGAGACTGGGGCTATGGTTCTTGGCAGAGATGGAGATTGGGGAAATGGTCCCTGGCAGAGATGGAGACTGGGAGAATGGTCCCTGGCAGAGATGGAGACTGGGGGAATGGTCCCTGGCAGAGATGGAGACTGGGGCTATGGTCCCTGGCAGAGATGGAGACTGGGGGACTGGTCCCTGGCAGAGATGGAGACTGGGGGAATGGTCCCTGGCAGAGATGGAGACTGGGAGAATGGTTCTGAGCAGAGATGGAGACTGGTGCTATGGTCCCTGGCCGAGATGGAGACTGGAGGACTGGTCCTGGCAGAGATAGAGATTGGGGGAATGGTCCATGGCAGAGATGGAGTCTGGGGGAATTGTCCCTGGCAGAGATAGAGACTGGCAGAATGGTCCCTGGCAGTGATGGAGACTGGGGGCTGGTTCTTGGCAGAGATGGAGATTGGGCATATGGTCCCTGGCAGAGATGGAGACTGGGAGAATGGTTCTGAGCAGAGATGGAGACTGGGGCTATGGTCCCTGGCAGAGATGGAGACTGGGAGAATGGTCCCTGGCAGAGATGGAGACTGGGGGAATGGTCCCTGGCAGAGATGGAGACTGGGGAAATGGTCACTGGCAGAGATGGGGACTGGTGGAATGGTCCCTGGCAGAGATGGAGACTGGGGCTATGGTTCTTGGCCGAGATGGAGACTGGGGGAATGGTCCTTGACAGAGATAGAGACTGGGAGAATGGTTCTGAGCAGAGATGGAGACTGGGGCTATGGTCCCTGGCCGAGATGGAGACTGGGGGAATGGTCCCTGGCAGAGATGGAGACTGGGAGAATGGTCCCTGGCAGAGATGCAGACTGGGGGAGTGGTCCCTGGTAGAGGTGGAGACTGAGGGACTGGTCCCTGGCAGAGATGGAGACTGGGGGAATGGTCCCTGGCAGAGATGGAGACTGGGGGAATGGTCCCTGGCAGAGATGGAGACTGGGACTATGGTCCCTGGCAGAGATGGAGACTGGGGGAATGGTCCCTGGCAGAGGTGGAGACAGGGAGAATGGTCCCTGGCAGAGATGGAGACTGGGGGAATGGTTCCGGGCAGAGATGGAGACTGGGGGAATGGTCCCTGGCAGAGATGGAGACTGGGGCTATGGTTCTTGGCAGAGATGGAGACTGGGGGACTGGTCCGTGGCACAGATGGAGACTGGGGGATGGTCCCTGGCAGAGATGGAGACTGTGGCTATGGTCCCTGGCAGAGATAGAGACTAAGGGAATGGTCCCTGGCAGTGATGGAGACTGGGGTCTGGTTCTTGGCAGAGATGGAGATTGGGGAAATGGTCCCTGGCAGAGATGGAGACTGGGAAAATGGTCACTGGCAGAGATGGAGACTGGGGGAATGGTCCCTGGCAGAGATGGAGACTGGGGCTATGGTCCCTGGCAGAGATGGAGACTGGGGGACTGGTCCCTGGCAGAGATGGAGACTGGGGGAATGGTCCCTGGCAGAGATGGAGACTGGGAGGATGGTTCTGAGCAGAGATGGAGACTGGGGGTATGGTCCCTGGCAGAGATGGAGACTGGGGGAATGGTCCCTGGCAGAGATAGAGATTGGGGGAATGGTCCATGGCAGAGACGGAGACTGGGGGAATGGTCCCTGGCAGAGATAGAGACTGGGAGAATGGTCCCTGGCAGAGATGGAGACTGGGGGCTGGTTCTTGGCAGAGATGGAGACTGGGGATATGGTCCCTGGCAGAGATGGAGACTGGGAGAATGGTTCTGAGCAGAGATGGAGACTGGGGCTGTGGTCCCTGGCTGAGATGGAGACTGGAGTACTGGTCCTGGCAGAGATAGAGATTGGGGGAATGGTCCCTGGCAGAGATGGAGACTGGGGGAATGGTCCCTGGCAGAGATGGAGACTGGGAGAATGGTCCCTGGCAGAGATGCAGACTGGGGGAATGGTCCCTGGTAGAGATGGAGACTGGGGAAATGGTCACTGGCAGAGATGGGGACTGGTGGAATGGTCCCTGGCAGAGATGGAGACTGGGGCTATGGTTCTTGGCAGAGATGGAGACTGGGAGAATGGTTCTGAGCAGAGATGGAGACTGGGGGAATGGTCCTTGGCAGAGATGGAGACAGGGGAAATGGTCCCTGGCAGAGATGGAGACTGGGGGAATGGTTCCAGGCAGAGAGGGAGACTGGGGGAATGGTCCCTGGCAGAAATGGAGACTGGGGCTATGGTTCTTGGCAGAGATGGAGACTGGGGGACTGGTCCGTGGCACAGATGGAGACTGGGGGATGGTCCCTGGCAGAGATGGAGACTGTGGCTATGGTCCCTGGCAGAGATAGAGACTAGGGGAATGGTCCCTGGCAGAGATAGAGACTGGCAGAATGGTCCCTGGCAGTGATGGAGACTGGGGTCTGGTTCTTGGCAGAGATGGAGATTGGGGAAATGGTCCCTGGCAGAGATGGAGACTGGGAAAATGGTCCCTGGCAGAGATGCAGACTGGGGGAATGGTCCCTGGTAGAGCTGGAGACTGGGGAAATGGTCACTGGCAGAGATGGGGACTGGTGTAATGGTCCCTGGCAGAGATGGAGACTGGGGCTATGGTCCTTGGCAAGGATGGTGACTGGGGGAATGGTCCCTGGCCGAGACGAAGAATCGGGGAATGGGTCCTGGCAGAGATGGAGACTGGGGGAATGGTCCCTGGCAGAGATGGAGACTAGGGGAATGGTCCTTGGCAGAGACGGAGACTGGGGGACTGGTCCCTGGCAGAGATGGAGACTGGGGGAATGGTCCCTGGCAGAGATGGAGACTGGGAGAATGGTTCTGAGCAGAGATGGAGACTGGTGCTATGGTCCCTGGCCGAGATGGAGACTGCAGGACTGGTCCTGGCAGAGATAGAGATTGGGGGAATGGTCCATGGCAGAGATGGAGTCTGGGGGAATTGTCCCTGGCAGAGATGGAGACTGGGAGAATGGTCCCTGGCAGAGATGCAGACTGGGGGAATGGTCCCTGGTAGAGCTGGAGACTGACAGAATGGTCCCTGGCAGAGATGGAGACTGGGGGAATGGTCCCTGGCAGAGATGGAGACTGGGGGAATGGTCCCTGGCTGAGATGGAGACTGGGGAGCTGGTCCCTGGCAGAGACAGATTGGGGGAATGGGTCCTGGCAGAGTTGGAGAATGAAGGAATGGCACCTTGGCAGAGATGGACACTGGGGGAATGGTCCCTGGCAGAGACAGAGACTGGGGGAATGGTCCCTGGCAGAGATGGAGTCTGGGGGAATGGTCCTTGGCAGAGATGGAGACAGGGGGAATGGTCCCTGGCAGAGATGGAGACTGGGGGAATGGTCCCTGGCAGAGATGGAGACTGGGGGAATGGTCCCTGGCAGAGATGGAGACTGGGGAACTGGTCACTGGCAGAGATGGAGACTGGGGGAATGGTCCCTGGCAGAGATGGAGACTGGGGGAATGGTCCCTGGCAGAGATGGAGACTGGGGGATGGTCCCTGGCAGAGAGAGAGACTGGGGGAATGGTCCCTGGCAGAGATAGAGACTGGCAGAATGGTCCCTGGCAGTGATGGAGACTGGGGGCTGGTTCTTGGCAGAGATGGAGATTGGGGATATGGTCCCTGGCAGAGATGGAGACTGGGAGAATGGTTCTGAGCAGAGATGGAGACTGGGGCTATGGTCCCTGGCTGAGATGGAGACTGGAGTACTGGTCCTGGCAGAGATAGAGATTGGGGGAATGGTCCCTGGCAGAGATGGAGATTGGGGAAATGGTCCCTGGCAGAGATGGAGACTGGGAGAATGGTCCCTGGCAGAGATGCAGACTGGGGGAATGGTCCCTGGTAGAGCTGGAGACTGGGGAAATGGCCACTTGCAGAGATGGGGACTGGTGGAATGGTCCCTGGCAGAGATGGAGACTGGGGCTATGGTTCTTGGCAGAGATGGAGACTGGGGGACTGGTCCGTGGCAGAGATGGCGACTGGGGGAATGGTCCCTGGCAGAGATGGAGACTGGGAGAATGGTTCTGAGCAGAGATGGAGACTGGGGCTATGGTCCCTGGCCGAGATGGAGACTGGAGGACTGGTCCTGGCAGAGATAGAGATTGGGGGAATGGTCCATGGCAGAGACAGAGTCTGGGGGAATTGTCCCTGGCAGAGATGGAGACTGGGAGAATGGTCCCTGGCAGAGATGGAGACTAGGGGAATGGTCCTTGGCAGAGATGGAGACTGGGGGACTGGTCCCTGGCAGAGATGGAGACTGGGGGAATGGTCCCTGGCAGAGATGGAGACTGGGAGAATGGTTCTGAGCAGAGATGGAGACTGGGGCTGTGGTCCCTGGCTGAGATGGAGACTGGAGGACTGGTCCTGGCAGAGATAGAGACTGGGGGAATGGTCCCTGGCAGAGATGGAGACTGGGAGAATGGTCCCTGGCAGAGATGGAGACTGGGGGAATGGTCCTTGGCAGAGATGGAGACTGGGGGAATGGTCCCTGGCAGAGACGGAGACTGGGGGACTGGTCTCTGGCAGCGATGGAGACTGGGGGAAATCGTTCCTGGGTGAGATGGAGACTGGGGAGCTGGTCCCTGGCAGAGACAGATTGGGGGAATGGGTCCTGGCAGAGTTGGAGAATGGAGGAATGGCACCTTGGCAGAGATGGAGACTGGGGGAATGGTCCCTGGCAGAGATGGAGACTGGGGAAATGGTCCCTGGCAGAGATGGAGACTGGGGGAATGGTCCCTGGCAGAGATGGAGACTGGGGGAATGGTCCCTGGCAGAGATGGAGACTGGGAGAATGGTCCCTGGCAGAGATGGAGACTGGGGGAATGGTCCCTGGCAGAGATGGAGACTGGGGCTATGGTCCCTGGCAGAGATGGAGACTGGGGGAATGGTCCCTGGCAGAGATGGAGACTGGGGGAATGGTCCCTGGCAGACTGGGGGACTGGTCCCTGGTAGAGATGGAGATTGGGGGAATGGTCCCTGGCAGAGATGGAGACTGGGGCTATGGTCACTGGCAGAGATGGAGACTGGTGCTATTGTCCATGGAAGAGATGGAGACTGGGGGAATGGTCCCTGGTAGAGACAGATTGTGGGAATGGGTCCTGGCAGAGTTGGAGAATGGAGGAATGGCACCTTGGCAGAGATGGACACTGGGGGAATGGTCCCTGGCAGAGACAGAGGCAGCGGGAATGGTCCTTGGCAGAGATGGAGTCTGGGGGAATGGTCCTTGGCAGAGATGGAGACAGGGGGAATGGTCCCTGGCAGAGATGGAGACTGGGGGAATGGTCCCTGGCAGAGATGGAGACTCGGAGAATGGTCCCTGGCAGAGATGCAGACTGGGGCTATGGTCCCTAGCAGAGTCGGAGACTGGGGGAATGGTTCCTGGCTGAGATGGAGACTAGGGAAATGGTCCCTGGCAGAGATGGAGACTGGGGGACTGGTCCCTGGCAGAGTTGGAGAATGGAGGAATGGCACCTTGGCAGAGAAGGACACTGGGGGAATTGTCCCTGGCAGAGACAGAGACTGGGGGAATGGTCCCTGGCAGAGGTGGAGACAGGGAGAATGGTCCCTGGCAGAGATGGAGACTGGGGGAATGGTCCCTGGCAGAGATGGAGACTGGGGCTATGGTTCTTGGCAGAGATGGAGACTGGGGGACTGGTCCGTGGCACAGATGGAGACTGGGGGAATGGTCCCTGGCAGAGATGGAGACTGGGGGAATGGTCCCTGGTAGAGCTGGAGACTGGGGAAATGGTCACTGGCAGAGATGGGTCTGGTGGAATGGTCCCTGGCACAGATGGAGACTGGGGGAATTGTCCCTGGTAGAGATGGAGACTGGGAGAATGGTCCCTGGCAGAGATGCAGACTGGGGCTATGGTCCCTAGCAGAGTCGGAGACTGGGGGAATGGTTCCTGGCTGAGATGGAGACTAGGGAAATGGTCCCTGGCAGAGATGGAGACTGAGGGAATGGTCCCTGGCAGAGATGGAGACTGGGGCTATGGTCCCTGGCAGAGATGGAGACTGGTGCTATGGTCCTTGGCCGAGATGGAGACTGGGGGAATGGTCCCTGGTAGAGATGGAGATTGGGGGAATGGGTCCTGGCAGAGTTGGAGAATGCAGGAATGGCACGTTGGCAGAGATGGACACTGGGAGAATGGTCCCTGGCAGAGACAGGGTCTGGGGGAATGGTCCCTGGCAGAGATGGAGTCTGGGGGAATGGTCCCTGGCAGAGATGGAGACTGGAGCTATAGTCCCTAGCAGAGTCGGAGACTGGGGGAATGGTTCCTGGCTGAGATGGAGACTGGGGGACTGGTCCCTGGCAGAGATGGAGACTGGGGGAATGGTCCCTGGCAGAGTTGGAGAATGGAGGAATGGCACCTTGGCAGAGATGGACACTGGGGGAATGGTCCCTGGCAGAGACAGAGGCAGCGGGAATGGTCCTTGGCAGAGATGGAGACTGGGGGACTGGTCCGTGGCAGAGATGGAGACTGGGGGAATGGTCCCTGGCAGAGATGGAGACTGGGGGAATGGTCCCTGGCAGAGATGGAGACTGGGGGAATGGTCCCTGGCAGAGCTGGAGACTGGGGAAATGGTCACTGGCAGAGATGGGTCTGGTGGAATGGTCCCTGGCACAGATGGAGACTGGGGGAATTGTCCCTGGTAGAGATGGAGACTGGGAGAATGGTCCCTGGCAGAGATGCAGACTGGGGCTATGGTCCCTAGCAGAGTCGGAGACTGGGGGAATGTTTCCTGGCTGAGATGGAGACTAGGGAAATGGTCCCTGGCAGAGATGGAGACTGGGGGACTGGTCCCTGGCAGAGATGCAAACTGGGGGAATGGTCCCTGGCAGAGATGGAGACTGGGGCTATGGTCACTGGCAGAGATGGAGACTGGTGCTATTGTCCATGGAAGAGATGGAGACTGGGGGAATGGTCCCTGGTAGAGACAGATTGTGGGAATGGGTCCTGGCAGAGTTGGAGAATGGAGGAATGGCACCTTGGCAGAGATGGACACTGGGGGAATGGTCCCTGGCAGAGACAGAGACTGGGGGAATGGTCCCTGGCAGAGATGGAGTCTGGGGGAATGGTCCCTGGCAGAGATGGAGACTGGGGGAATGGTCCCTGGCAGAGATGGAGACTGGGGGAATGGTCCCTGGCAGAGATGGAGACTGGGGGAATGGTCCCTGGCAGAGATGGAGACTGGGGCTATGGTCCCTGGCAGAGATGGAGACTGGGGGAATGGTTCCTGGCAGAGATGGAGACTGGGGAAATGGTCCCTGGCAGAGATGGAGACTGGGGGACTGGTCCCTGGCAGAGATGGAGACTGGAGGAATGGCACCTTGGCAGAGAAGGACACTGGGGGAATTGTCCCTGGCAGAGACAGAGACTGGGGGAATGGTCCCTGGCAGAGGTGGAGACAGGGAGAATGGTCCCTGGCAGAGATGGAGACTGGGGGAATGGTTCCGGGCAGAGATGGAGACTGGGGGAATGGTCCCTGGCAGAGATGGAGACTGGGGGAATGGTCCCTGGCAGAGATGGAGACTGGGGGAATGGTCCCTGGCAGAGATAGAGACTGGGAGAATGGTTCTGAGCAGAGATGGAGACTGGGGCTATGGTCCCTGGCAGAGATGGAGACTGGGGCTATGGTCCTTGGCAGAGATGGAGACTGGGGGAATGGTCCCTGGCAGAGATGGAGACTGGGGGAATGGTCCCTGGCAGAGATGGAGACTGGGGGAATGGTCCCTGGCAGAGATGGAGACTGGGGCTATGGTTCTTGGCAGAGATGGAGACTGGGGGACTGGTCCGTGGCACAGATGGAGACTGGGGGAATGGTCCCTGGCAGAGATGGAGACTGGGGCTATGGTTCTTGGCAGAGATGGAGACTGGGGGACTGGTCCCTGGCAGAGATGGAGACTGGGGGAATGGTCCCTGGCAGAGATGGAGACTGGGGGAATGGTCCCTGGCAGAGATGGAGACTGGGGAAATGGTCACTGGCAGAGATGGGGACTGGTGGAATGGTCCCTGGCAGAGATGGAGACTGGGGCTATGGTCCCTGGCAGAGATGGAGACTGGGGGACTGGTCCCTGGCAGAGATGGAGATTGGGGGAATGGTCCCTGGCAGAGATGGAGACTGGGAGGATGGTTCTGAGCAGAGATGGAGACTGGTGCTATGGTCCCTGGCCGAGATGGAGACTGCAGGACTGGTCCTGGCAGAGATAGAGATTGGGGGAATGGTCCCTGGCAGAGATGGAGACTGGGGGAATGGTCCCTGGCAGAGATGGAGACTGGAGGAATGGTCCCTGGCAGAGATGGAGACTGGGGGCTGGTTCTTGGCAGAGATGGAGATTGGGGATATGGTCCCTGGCAGAGATGGAGACTGGGAGAATGGTTCTGAGCAGAGATGGAGACTGGGGCTATGGTCCCTGGCTGAGATGGAGACTGGAGTACTGGTCCTGGCAGAGATAGAGATTGGGGGAATGGTCCCTGGCAGAGATGGAGACTGGGAGAATGGTCCCTGGCAGAGATGGAGACTGGGAGAATGGTCCCTGGCAGAGATGGAGACTGGGGGAATGGTCCCTGGCAGAGATGGAGACTGGGGGAATGGTCCCTGGCAGAGATGGAGACTGGGGGACTGGTCCCTGGCAGAGATGGAGATTGGGGGAATGGTCCCTGGCAGAGATGGAGACTGGGAGAATGGTTCTGAGCAGAGATGGAGACTGGTGCTATGGTCCCTGGCCGAGATGGAGACTGGAGGACTGGTCCTGGCAGAGATAGAGATTGGGGGAATGGTCCATGGCAGAGATGGAGACTGGGGGAATTGTCCCTGGCAGAGATGGAGACTGGGAGAATGGTCCCTGGCAGAGATGCAGACTGGGGGAATGGTCCCTGGTAGAGGTGGAGACTGACAGATTGGTCCCTGGCAGAGATGGAGACTGAGGGAATGGTCCCTGGCAGAGATGGAGACTGGGGGAATGGTCCCTGGCAGAGATGGAGACTGGGGAGCTGGTCCCTGGCAGAGAGAGATTGGGGGAATGGGTCCTGGCAGAGTTGGAGAATGGAGGAATGGCACCTTGGCAGAGATGGAGACTGGGGGAATGGTCCCTGGCAGAGACAGAGACTGGGGAAATGGTCCCTGGCAGAGATGGAGACTGGGGGAATGGTCCCTGGCAGAGATAGAGATTGGGGGAATGGTCCCTGGCAGAGATGGAGACGGGGAGAATGGTCCCTGGCAGAGATGCAGACTGGGGGAATGGTCCCTGGCAGAGATGGAGACTGGAGCTATGGTCCCTAGCAGAGTCGGAGACTGGGGGAATGGTTCCTGGCAGAGATGGAGACTGGGGAAATGGTCCCTGGCAGAGATGGAGACTGGGGGACTGGTCCCTGGCAGAGATGGAGACTGGGGGAATGGTCCCTGGCAGAGATGGAGACTGGGGCTATGGTCCCTGGCAGAGATGGAGACTGGTGCTATTGTCCATGGAAGAGATGGAGACTGGGGGAATGGTCCCTGGTAGAGACAGATTGGGGGAATGGGTCCTGGCAGAGTTGGAGAATGGAGGAATGGCACCTTGGCAGAGATGGACACTGGGGGAATGGTCCCTGGCAGAGACAGAGACTGGGGGAATGGTCCCTGGCAGAGATGGAGACAGGGGGAATGGTCCCTGGCAGAGATGGAGACTGGGGGAATGGTTCCGGGCAGAGATGGAGACTGGGGGAATGGTCCCTGGCAGAGATGGAGACTCGGAGAATGGTCCCTGGCAGAGATGCAGACTGGGGCTATGGTCCCTGGCAGAGATGGAGACTGGGGGAATGGTTCCTGGCTGAGATGGAGACTAGGGAAATGGTCCCTGGCAGAGATGGAGACTGGGGGACTGGTCCCTGGCAGAGTTGGAGAATGGAGGAATGGCACCTTGGCAGAGAAGGACACTGGGGGAATTGTCCCTGGCAGAGACAGAGACTGGGGGAATGGTCCCTGGCAGAGGTGGAGACAGGGGGAATGGTCCCTGGCAGAGATGGAGACTGGGGGAATGGTCCCTGGCAGAGATGGAGACTGGGGCTATGGTTCTTGGCAGAGATGGAGACTGGGGGACTGGTCCGTGGCAGAGATGGAGACTGGGGGAATGGTCCCTGGCAGAGATGGAGACTGGGGGAATGGTCCCTGGTAGAGCTGGAGACTGGGGAAATGGTCACTGGCAGAGATGGGTCTGGTGGAATGGTCCCTGGCACAGATGGAGACTGGGGGAATTGTCCCTGGTAGAGATGGAGACTGGGAGAATGGTCCCTGGCAGAGATGCAGACTGGGGCTATGGTCCCTAGCAGAGTCGGAGACTGGGGGAATGTTTCCTGGCTGAGATGGAGACTAGGGAAATGGTCCCTGGCAGAGATGGAGACTGGGGGAATGGTCCCTGGCAGAGATGGAGACTGGGGCTATGGTCCCTGGCAGAGATGGAGACTGGTGCTATTGTCCATGGAAGAGATGGAGACTGGGGGAATGGTCCCTGGTAGAGACAGATTGGGGGAATGGGTCCTGGCAGAGTTGGAGAATGCAGGAATGGCACGTTGGCAGAGATGGACACTGGGAGAATGGTCCCTGGCAGAGACAGGGTCTGGGGGAATGGTCCCTGGCAGAGATGGAGTCTGGGGGAATGGTCCCTGGCAGAGATGGAGACTGGGGCTATGGTCCCTGGCAGAGATGGAGACTGGGGGAATGGTCCCTGGCAGAGATGGAGACTGGGGGAATGGTCCCTGGCAGAGATGGAGACTGGGGGAATGGGTCCTGGCAGAGATGGAGAATGGAGGAATGGCACCTTGGCAGAGATGGAGACTGGGGGAATGGTCCCTGGCAGAGATGGAGACTGGGGGAATGGTCCCTGGCAGAGATGGAGACTGGGGGAATGGTCCCTGGCAGAGATGGAGACTGGGGGAATGGTCCCTGGCAGAGATGGAGACTGGGGGAATGGTCCCTGGCAGAGATGCAGACTGGGGGAATGGTCCCTGGTAGAGCTGGAGACTGGGGAAATGGTCACTGGCAGAGATGGGTCTGGTGGAATGGTCCCTGGCACAGATGGAGACTGGGGGAATTGTCCCTGGTAGAGATGGAGACTCGGAGAATGGTCCCTGGCAGAGATGCAGACTGGGGCTATGGTCCCTAGCAGAGTCGGAGACTGGGGGAATGGTTCCTGGCTGAGATGGAGACTGGGGAAATGGTCCCTGGCAGAGATGGAGACTGGGGGACTGGTCCCTGGCAGAGATGGAGACTGGGGGAATGGTCCCTGGCAGAGATGGAGACTGGGGCTATGGTCCCTGGCAGAGATGGAGACTGGTGCTATTGTCCATGGAAGAGATGGAGACTGGGGGAATGGTCCCTGGTAGAGACAGATTGGGGGAATGGGTCCTGGCAGAGTTGGAGAATGGAGGAATGGCACCTTGGCAGAGATGGACACTGGGGGAATGGTCCCTGGCAGAGACAGAGACTGGGGGAATGGTCCCTGGCAGAGATGGAGACAGGGGGAATGGTCCCTGGCAGAGATGGAGACTGGGGGACTGGTTCCGGGCAGAGATGGAGACTGGGGGAATGGTCCCTGGCAGAGATGGAGACTGGGGGAATGGTCCCTGGCAGAGATGGAGACTGGGGCTATGGTCCCTGGCAGAGTCGGAGACTGGGGGAATGGTTCCTGGCAGAGATGGAGACTGGGGAAATGGTCCCTGGCAGAGATGGAGACTGGGGGACTGGTCCCTGGCAGAGTTGGAGAATGGAGGAATGGCACCTTGGCAGAGATGGACACTGGGGGAATGGTCCCTGGCAGAGACAGAGACTGGGGGAATGGTCCCTGGCAGAGATGGAGACTGGGGGAATGGTCCCTGGCAGAGATGGAGACTGGGAGAATGGTCCCTGGCAGAGATGGAGACTGGGGGAATGGTCCCTGGCAGAGATGGAGACTGGGGGAATGGTCCCTGGCAGAGATGGAGACTGGGGGAATGGTCCCTGGCAGAGATGGAGACTGGGGGCTGGTTCTTGGCAGAGATGGAGACTGGGGCTATGGTCCCTGGCAGAGATGGAGACTGGGGGAATGGTCCCTGGCAGAGATGGAGACTGGGGGAATGGTCCCTGGCAGAGATGGAGACTGGGGGAATGGTCCCTGGCAGAGATGGAGACTGGGGGAATGGTCCCTGGCAGAGATGGAGACTGGGGCTATGGTTCTTGGCAGAGATGGAGACTGGGGGACTGGTCCGTGGCAGAGATGGAGACTGGGGGAATGGTCCCTGGCAGAGATGGAGACTGGGGCTATGGTCCCTGGCAGAGATGGAGACTGGGGGAATGGTCCCTGGCAGAGATG
Organism: Mobula hypostoma; assembly: GCF_963921235.1. Lineage (NCBI taxonomy): Eukaryota > Metazoa > Chordata > Chondrichthyes > Myliobatiformes > Myliobatidae > Mobula > Mobula hypostoma. The sequence goes on along the minus strand of NC_086106.1, from coordinate 38,608,986 downwards.
GAGACTGGGGGAATGGTCCCTGGCAGAGATGGAGACTGGGGGAATGGTCCCTGGCAGAGATGGAGACTGGGGGAATGGTCCCTGGCAGAGATGGAGACTGGGGGAATGGTCCCTGGCAGAGATGGAGACTGGGGCTATGGTCCCTGGCAGAGATGGAGACTGGGGGACTGGTCCCTGGCAGAGATGGAGACTGGGGGAATGGTCCCTGGCAGAGATGGAGACTGGGAGAATGGTTCTGAGCAGAGATGGAGACTGGTGCTATGGTCCCTGGCAGAGATGGAGACTGGGGGACTGGTCCCTGGCAGAGATGGAGATTGGGGGAATGGTCCATGGCAGAGATGGAGTCTGGGGGAATGGTCCCTGGCAGAGATGGAGACTGGGAGAATGGTCCCTGGCAGAGATGGAGACTGGGGGACTGGTCCGTGGCAGAGATGGAGACTGGGGATATGGTCCCTGGCAGAGATGGAGACTGGGAGAATGGTTCTGAGCAGAGATGGAGACTGGGGCTATGGTCCCTGGCTGAGATGGAGACTGGAGTACTGGTCCTGGCAGAGATAGAGATTGAGGAAATGGTCCCTGGCAGAGATGGAGATTGGGGAAATGGTCCCTGGCAGAGATGGAGACTGGGAGAATGGTCCCTGGCAGAGATGCAGACTGGGGGAATGGTCCCTGGTAGAGCTGGAGACTGGGGAAATGGCCACTTGCAGAGATGGGGACTGGTGGAATGGTCCCTGGCAGAGATGGAGACTGGGGCTATGGTTCTTGGCAGAGATAGAGACAGGGAGAATGGTTCCTGGCAGAGATGGAGACTGGGGGAATCGTTCCTGGCTGAGATGGAGACTGGGGGAATGGTCCCTGGCAGAGATGGAGACTGGGGGAATGGTCCCTGGCAGAGATGGAGACTGGGGGAATGGTCCCTGGCAGAGATGGAGACTGGGGCTATGGTTCTTGGCAGAGATGGAGACTGGGGGACTGGTCCGTGGCAGAGATGGAGACTGGGGGAATGGTCCCTGGCAGAGATGGAGACTGGGGCTATGGTCCCTGGCAGAGATGGAGACTGGGGGAATGGTCCCTGGCAGAGATAGAGACTGGCAGAATGGTCCCTGGCAGTGATGGAGACTGGGGTCTGGTTCTTGGCAGAGATGGAGATTGGGGAAATGGTCCCTGGCAGAGATGGAGACTGGGAAAATGGTCCCTGGCAGAGATGCAGACTGGGGGAATGGTCCCTGGTAGAGCTGGAGACTGGGGAAATGGTCACTGGCAGAGATGGGGACTGGTGTAATGGTCCCTGGCAGAGATGGAGACTGGGGCTATGGTCCTTGGCAGAGATGGAGACTGGGGGAATGGACCCTGGCCGAGACGAAGAATCGGGGAATGGGTCCTGGCAGAGATGGAGACTGGGGGATGGTCCCTGGCAGAGATGGAGACTGGGGGAATGGTCCCTGGCAGAGATGGAGACTGGGGCTATGGTCCCTGGCAGAGATGGAGACTGGGGGAATGGTCCCTGGCAGAGATGGAGACTGGGAGAATGGTTCTGAGCAGAGATGGAGACTGGTGCTATGGTCCCTGGCCGAGATGGAGACTGGAGGACTGGTCCTGGCAGAGATAGAGATTGGGGGAATGGTCCATGGCAGAGATGGAGTCTGGGGGAATTGTCCCTGGCAGAGATGGAGACTGGGAGAATGGTCCCTGGCAGAGATGGAGACTGGGGGTATGGTCCCTGGCAGAGATGGAGACTGGGAGAATGGTCCCTGGCAGAGATGGAGACTGGGGGAATGGTCCCTGGCAGAGATGGAGACTGGGGGAATGGTCCCTGGCAGAGATGGAGACTGGGGGAATGGTCCCTGGCAGAGATGGAGACTGGGGGAATGGTCCCTGGCAGAGATGGAGACTGGGGCTATGGTTCTTGGCAGAGATGGAGACTGGGGGACTGGTCCGTGGCAGAGATGGAGACTGGGGGAATGGTCCCTGGTAGAGATGGAGACTGGGAGAATGGTCCCTGGCAGAGATGGAGACTGGGGGAATGGTCCCTGGCAGAGATGGAGACTGGGGGAATGGTCCCTGGCAGAGATGGAGACTGGGGCTATGGTTCTTGGCAGAGATGGAGATTGGGGAAATGGTCCCTGGCAGAGATGGAGACTGGGAGAATGGTCCCTGGCAGAGATGCAGACTGGGGGAATGGTCCCTGGTAGAGCTGGAGACTGGGGAAATGGTCACTGGCAGAGATGGGGACTGGTGGAATGGTCCCTGGCAGAGATGGAGACTGGGGCTATGGTCCCTGGCAGAGATGGAGACTGGGGGACTGGTCCCTGGCAGAGATGGAGATTGGGGGAATGGGTCCTGGCAGAGATGGAGACTGGGGGAATGGTCCCTGGCAGAGATGGAGACTGGGGGAATGGTCCCTGGCAGAGATGGAGACTGGGGGAATGGTCCCTGGCAGAGATGGAGACTGGGGGAATGGTCCCTGGCAGAGATGGAGACTGGGAGAATGGTTCTGAGCAGAGATGGAGACTGGGGCTGTGGTCCCTGGCTGAGATGGAGACTGGAGTACTGGTCCTGGCAGAGATAGAGATTGGGGGAATGGTCCCTGGCAGAGATGGAGACTGGGGGAATTGTCCCTGGCAGAGATGGAGACTGGGAGAATGGTCCCTGGCAGAGATGCAGACTGGGGGAATGGTCCCTGGCAGAGATGGAGACTGGGGGAATGGTCCCTGGCAGAGATGGAGACTGGGGGAATGGTCCCTGGCAGAGATGGAGACTGGGGGAATGGTCCCTGGCAGAGATGGAGACTGGGGGAATGGTCCCTGGTAGAGACAGATTGGGGGAATGGGTCCTGGCAGAGTTGGAGAATGGAGGAATGGCACCTTGGCAGAGATGGACACTGGGGGAATGGTCCCTGGCAGAGACAGAGACTGGGGGAATGGTCCCTGGCAGAGATGGAGACTGGGGGAATGGTCCTTGGCAGAGATGGAGACTGGGGGAATGGTCCCTGGCAGAGATGGAGACTGGGGGAATGGTCCCTGGCAGAGATGGAGACTGGGGGAATGGTCCCTGGCAGAGATGGAGACTGGGGGACTGGTCCCTGGCAGAGATGGAGACTGGGGGAATGGTCCCTGGCAGAGATGGAGACTGAGGGAATGGTCCCTGGCAGAGATGGAGACTGGGGGAATGGTCCCTGGCAGAGATGGAGACTGGGGGAATGGTCCCTGGCAGAGATAGAGACTGGCAGAATGGTCCCTGGCAGTGATGGAGACTGGGGGCTGGTTCTTGGCAGAGATGGAGATTGGGGATATGGTCCCTGGCAGAGATGGAGACTGGGAGAATGGTTCTGAGCAGAGATGGAGACTGGGGCTGTGGTCCCTGGCTGAGATGGAGACTGGAGTACTGGTCCTGGCAGAGATAGAGATTGGGGGAATGGTCCCTGGCAGAGATGGAGATTGGGGAAATGGTCCCTGGCAGAGATGGAGACTGGGAGAATGGTCCCTGGCAGAGATGCAGACTGGGGGAATGGTCCCTGGTAGAGCTGGAGACTGGGGAAATGGTCCTTGGCAGAGATGGGGACTGGTGGAATGGTCCCTGGCAGAGATGGAGACTGGGGCTATGGTTCTTGGCAGAGATGGAGACTGGGGGACTGGTCCGTGGCAGAGATGGAGACTGGGGGAATGGTCCCTGGCAGAGATGGAGACTGGGAGAATGGTTCTGAGCAGAGATGGAGACTGGGGCTATGGTCCCTGGCCGAGATGGAGACTGGAGGACTGGTCCTGGCAGAGATAGAGATTGGGGGAATGGTCCATGGCAGAGACAGAGTCTGGGGGAATTGTCCCTGGCAGAGATGGAGACTGGGAGAATGGTCCCTGGCAGAGATGGAGACTAGGGGAATGGTCCTTGGCAGAGACGGAGACTGGGGGACTGGTCCCTGGCAGAGATGGAGACTGGGGGAATGGTCCCTGGCAGAGATGGAGACTGGGAGAATGGTTCTGAGCAGAGATGGAGACTGGGGCTATGGTCCCTGGCAGAGATGGAGACTGGGGGACTGGTCCTGGCAGAGATGGAGACTGGGGGAATGGTCCCTGGCAGAGATGGAGACTGGGGGAATGGTCCCTGGCAGAGATGGAGACTGGGAGAATGGTCCCTGGCAGAGATGCAGACTGGGGGAATGGTCCCTGGTAGAGCTGGAGACTGGGGAAATGGTCCTTGGCAGAGACGGAGACTGGGGGACTGGTCTCTGGCAGCGATGGAGACTGGGGGAAATCGTTCCTGGGTGAGATGGAGACTGGGGAGCTGGTCCCTGGCAGAGACAGATTGGGGGAATGGGTCCTGGCAGAGTTGGAGAATGGAGGAATGGCACCTTGGCAGAGATGGACACTTGTGGAATGGTCCCTGGCAGAGACAGAGACTGGGGAAATGGTCATTGGCAGAGATAGGTCTGGTGGAATGGTCCCTGGCACAGATGGAGACTGGGGGAATTGTCCCTGGCAGAGATGGAGACTGGGGGAATGGTCCCTGGCAGAGATGCAGACTGGGGCTATGGTCCCTAGCAGAGTCGGAGACTGGGGGAATGGTTCCTGGCTGAGATGGAGACTAGGGAAATGGTCCCTGGCAGAGATGGAGACTGGGGGACTGGTCCCTGGCAGAGATGGAGACTGGGGGAATGGTCCCTGGCAGAGATGGAGACTGGGGCTATGGTCCCTGGCAGAGATGGAGACTGGTGCTATTGTCCATGGAAGAGATGGAGACTGGGGGAATGGTCCCTGGTAGAGACAGATTGTGGGAATGGGTCCTGGCAGAGTTGGAGAATGGAGGAATGGCACCTTGGCAGAGATGGACACTGGTGGAATGGTCCCTGGCAGAGACAGAGACTGGCGAATGGTCCCTGGCAGAGATGGAGACAGGGAGAATGGTCCCTGGCAGAGATGGAGACTGGGGGAATGGTTCCGGGCAGAGATGGAGACTGGGGGAATGGTCCCTGGCAGAGATGGAGACTGGGGGAATGGTCCCTGGCAGAGATGGAGACTGGGGCTATGGTCCCTGGCAGAGATGGAGACTGGGGGAATGGTCCCTGGCAGAGATGGAGACTGGGGAAATGGTCCCTGGCAGAGATGGAGACTGGGGGAATGGTCCCTGGCAGAGATGGAGACTGGGGCTATGGTCCCTGGCAGAGATGGAGACTGGGGGAATGGTCCCTGGCAGAGATGGAGACTGGGGGAATGGTCCCTGGCAGAGATGGAGACTGGGGGAATGGTCCCTGGCAGAGATGGAGACTGGGGGAATGGTCCCTGGCAGAGATGGAGACTGGGGCTATGGTCCCTGGCAGAGATGGAGACTGGGGGAATGGTCCCTGGCAGAGATGGAGACTGGGGGAATGGTCCCTGGCAGAGATGGAGACTGGGGGAATGGTCCCTGGCAGAGATGGAGACTGGGGCTATGGTCCCTGGCAGAGATGGAGACTGGGGGAATGGTCCCTGGCAGAGATAGAGACAGGGAGAATGGTTCCTGGCAGAGATGGAGACTGGGGGCTGGTCCCTGGCAGAGATGGAGACTGGGGGAATGGTCCCTGGCAGAGATGGAGACTGGGGGAATGGTCCCTGGCAGAGATGGAGACTGGGGGAATGGTCCCTGGCAGAGATGGAGACTGGGGCTATGGTCCCTGGCAAAGATGGAGACTGGGGCTATGGTCCTTGGCAGAGATGGAGACTGGGGGAATGGTTCCTGGTAGAGATGGAGACTGGGGGAATGGTCCCTGGCAGAGATGCAGATTGGGGGAATGGTCCCTGGCAGAGATGGAGAATGGAGGAATGGCACCTTGGCAGAGATGGACACTGGGGGAATGGTCCCTGGCAGAGACAGAGACTGGGGGAATGGTCCCTGGCAGAGGTGGAGACTGGGGGAATGGTCCCTGGCAGAGATGGAGACTGGGGGAATGGTCCCTGGCAGAGATGGAGACTGGGGGAATGGTCCCTGGCAGAGATGGAGACTGGGGGATGGTCCCTGGTAGAGCTGGAGACTGGGGAAATGGTCATTGGCAGAGATGGGTCTGGTGGAATGGTCCCTGGCACAGATGGAGACTGGGGGAATTGTCCCTGGTAGAGATGGAGACTGGGAGAATGGTCCCTGGCAGAGATGCAGACTGGGGCTATGGTCCCTAGCAGAGTCGGAGACTGGGGGAATGGTTCCTGGCTGAGATGGAGACTAGGGAAATGGTCCCTGGCAGAGATGGAGACTGGGGGACTGGTCCCTGGCAGAGATGCAAACTGGGGGAATGGTCCCTGGCAGAGATGGAGACTGGGGCTATGGTCCCTGGCAGAGATGGAGACTGGTGCTATTGTCCATGGAAGAGATGGAGACTGGGGGAATGATCCCAGGTAGAGACAGATTGGGGGAATGGGTCCTGGCAGAGTTGGAGAATGGAGGAATGGCACCTTGGCAGAGATGGACACTGGGGGAATGGTCCCTGGCAGAGACAGAGACTGGGGGAATGGTCCCTGGCAGAGATGGAGTCTGGGGGAATGGTCCCTGGCAGAGATGGAGACAGGGGGAATGGTCCCTGGCAGAGATGGAGACTGGGGGAATGGTTCCTGGCAGAGATGGAGACTGGGGGAATGGTCCCTGGCAGAGATGGAGACTGGGGGATGGTCCCTGGCAGAGATGGAGACTGGGGGAATGGTCCCTGGCAGAGATGGAGACTGGGGGAATGGTCCCTGGCAGAGATGCAGACTGGGGAAATGGTCACTGGCAGAGATGGGGACTGGGGGACTGGTACTGGCAGAGATGGAGATTGGGGGAATAGTCCCTGGCAGAGATGCAGACTGGGGCTATGGTCCCTGGCAGAGATGGAGACTGGGGCTATGGTTCTTGGCAGAGATGGAGACTGGGGGAATGGTCCGTGGCAGAGATGGAGACTGGGGGAATGGTCCCTGGCAGAGATGGAGACTGGGGGAATTGTCCCTGGCAGAGATGGAGACTGGGAGAATGGTCCCTGGCAGAGATGCAGACTGGGGGAATGGTCCCTGGTAGAGGTGGAGACTGAGGGACTGGTCCCTGGCAGAGATGGAGACTGGGGGAATGGTCCCTGGCAGAGATGGAGACTGGGGGAATGGTCCCTGGTAGAGATGGAGACTGGGAGAATGGTCCCTGGCAGAGATGCAGACTGGGGGAATGGTCCCTGGCAGAGATGGAGACTGGGGGACTGGTCCCTGGCAGAGATGGAGACTGAGGGAATGGTCCCTGGCAGAGATGGAGACTGGGGCTATGGTCCCTGGCAGAGATGGAGACTGGGGCTATGGTCCTTGGCAGAGATGGAGACTGGGGGAATGGTCCCTGGCAGAGATGGAGACTGGGGGAATGGTCCCTGGCAGAGATGGAGACTGGGGCTATGGTCCCTGGCAGAGATGGAGACTGGGGGACTGGTCCCTGGCAGAGATGGAGATTGGGGGAATGGTCCCTGGCAGAGATGGAGACTGGGGCTATGGTCCCTGGCAGAGATGGAGACTGGGGCTATGGTCCCTGGCAGAGATGGAGACTGGGGGACTGGTCCCTGGCAGAGATGGAGATTGGGGGAATGGTCCCTGGCAGAGATGGAGACTGGGGCTATGTTTCTTGGCAGAGATGGAGACTGGGGGAATGGTCCGTGGCAGAGATGGAGACTGGGGGAATGGTCCCTGGCAGAGATGGAGACTGGGAGAATGGTTCTGAGCAGAGATGGAGACTGGTGCTATGGTCCCTGGCCGAGATGGAGACTGGAGGACTGGTCCTGGCAGAGATAGAGATTGGGGGAATGGTCCATGGCAGAGATGGAGTCTGGGGGAATTGTCCCTGGCAGAGATGGAGACTGGGAGAATGGTCCCTGGCAGAGATGCAGACTGGGGGAATGGTCCCTGGTAGAGGTGGAGACTGAGGGACTGGTCCCTGGCAGAGATGGAGACTGAGGGAATGGTCCCTGGCAGAGATGGAGACTGGGGCTATGGTCCCTGGCAGAGATGGAGACTGGGGCTATGGTCCTTGGCAGAGATGGAGACTGGGGGAATGGACCCTGGCCGAGATGGAGACTGGGGGAATGGTCCCTGGCAGAGATGGAGACTGGGAGAATGATCCCTGGCAGAGATGCAGACTTGGAGAATGGTCCCTGGCAGAGATGTAGATTGGGGGAATGGTCCATGGCAGAGATGGAGACTGGGGGAATGGTCCCTGGTAGAGATGGAGACTGGGAGAATGGTCCCTGGCAGAGATGCAGACTGGGGGAATGGTCCCTGGTAGAGATGGAGACTGGGGGACTGGTCCCTGGCAGAGATGGAGACTGGGGGAATGGTCCCTGGCAGAGACAGAGACTGGGGGAATGGTCCCTGGCAGAGATGGAGACTGGGGGAATGGTCCTTGGCAGAGATGGAGACTGGGGGAATGGTCCCTGGCAGAGATGGAGACTGGGGGAATGGTTCCTGGCAGAGATGGAGACTGGGGGAATGGTCCCTGGCAGAGATGGAGACTGGGGCTATGGTTCTTGGCAGAGATGGAGACTGGGGGACTGGTCCGTGGCACAGATGGAGACTGGGGGAATGGTCCCTGGCAGAGATGGAGACTGGGGGAATGGTCCCTGGCAGAGATGGAGACTGGGGGAATGGTCCCTGGCAGAGATAGAGACTGGCAGAATGGTCCCTGGCAGTGATGGAGACTGGGGGCTGGTTCTTGGCAGAGATGGAGATTGGGGATATGGTCCCTGGCAGAGATGGAGACTGGGAGAATGGTTCTGAGCAGAGATGGAGACTGGGGCTATGGTCCCTGGCTGAGATGGAGACTGGAGTACTGGTCCTGGCAGAGATAGAGATTGGGGGAATGGTCCCTGGCAGAGAAGGAGATTGGGGAAATGGTCCCTGGCAGAGATGGAGACTGGGAGAATGGTCCCTGGCAGAGATGCAGACTGGGGGAATGGTCCCTGGCAGAGATGGAGACTGGGGCTATGGTCCCTGGCAGAGATGGAGACTGGGGCTATGGTCCCTGGCAGAGATGGAGACTGGGGGAATGGTCCCTGGCAGAGATGGAGACAGGGAGAATGGTCCCTGGCAGAGATGGAGACTGGGGGCTGGTTCTTGGCAGAGATGGAGACTGGGAGAATGGTCCCTGGCCGAGAAGAAGAATCGGGGAATGGGTCCTGGCAGAGATGGAGACTGGGGGAATGGTCCCTGGCAGAGATGGAGACTAGGGGAATGGTCCTTGGCAGAGACGGAGACTGGGGGACTGGTCTCTGGCAGCGATGGAGACTGTAGCTATTGTCCATGGCAGAGATAGAGACTGGGGGAATGGTCCCTGGCAGAGATGGAGACTGGGAGAATGGTCCCTGGCAGAGATGCAGACTGGGGGAATGGTCCCTGGTAGAGCTGGAGACTGGGGAAATGGTCACTGGCAGAGATGGGGACTGGTGGAATGGTCCCTGGCAGAGATGGAGACTGGGGCTATGGTCCCTGGCAGAGATGGAGACTGGGGGAATGGTCCCTGGCAGAGATGGAGACTGGGGGAATGGTCCCTGGCAGAGATGGAGACTGGGGGAATGGTCCCTGGCAGAGATGGAGACTGGGGAATGGTCCCTGGCAGAGATGGAGACTGGGGGAATGGTCCCTGGCAGAGATGGAGACTGGGGGAATGGTCCCTGGCAGAGATGGAGACTGGGGGAATGGTCCCTGGCAGAGATGGAGACTGGGGGAATGGTCCCTGGCAGAGATGGAGACTGGGGGAATGGTCCCTGGCAGAGATAGAGACAGGGAGAATGGTTCCTGGCAGAGATGGAGACTGGGGGCTGGTTCTTGGCAGAGATGGAGACTGGGGGAATGGTCCCTGGCAGAGATGCAGACTGGGGGAATGCTCCCTGGTAGAGCTGGAGACTGGGGAAATGGTCACTGGCAGAGATGGGGACTGGTGGAATGGTCCCTGGCAGAGATGGAGACTGGGGCTATGGTCCCTGGCAGAGATGGAGACTGGGGGAATGGTCCCTGGCAGAGATGGAGACTGGGGGAATGGTCCCTGGCAGAGATGGAGACTGGGGCTATGGTCCCTGGCAGAGATGGAGACTGGGGCTATGGTTCTTGGCAGAGATGGAGACTGGGGGACTGGTCCGTGGCAGAGATGGAGACTGGGGGAATGGTCCCTGGCAGAGATGGAGACTGGGAGAATGGTCCCTGGCAGAGATGGAGACTGGGGGAATGGTCCCTGGCAGAGATGGAGACTGGGGCTATGGTCCCTGGCAGAGATGGAGACTGGGGCTATGGTCCTTGGCAGAGATGGAGACTGGGGGAATGGTCCCTGGCAGAGATGGAGACTGGGGCTATGGTTCTTGGCAGAGATGGAGACTGGGGGAATGGTCCCTGGCAGAGACGGAGACTGGGGGAATGGTTCCTGGCAGAGATGGAGACTGGGGGAATGGTCCCTGGCAGAGATGGAGACTGGGGCTATGGTTCTTGGCAGAGATGGAGACTGGGGGAATGGTCCCTGGCAGAGATGGAGACTGGGGGAATGGTCCCTGGCAGAGATGGAGACTGGGGGAATGGTCCCTGGCAGAGATGGAGACTGGGAGAATGGTCCCTGGCAGAGATGGAGACTGGGGGAATGGTCCCTGGCAGAGATGGAGATTGGGGGAATGGTCCCTGGCAGAGATGGAGACTGGGGGAATGGTCCCTGGCAGAGATAGAGACTGGGGGTATGGTCCCTGGCAGAGATAGATACTGGGGAATGGTCCCTAGGAGAGATGGAGACAGGGTATATGGTCCCTGGCAAAAGTGGTGACAGGGGAAAGAGGAAACAGTTCCAGAAAGCTGACTGCAGCCCCAAGTGAAGGTGCAACACAGTGAGAGCTGCCTGTGAGCCGTGTCACTCCTATTGACAGCCTAGCACAGCTGCAGTGAACAGAGTGCAGTCACCCTTTGTTATTGACACTGGGCCCTAGTCCAGATTTCGCTCACTCCCCTGGCTGCTCTCCAGCCTGCCTCTCCCACGTCAATGTATCTAATATTACTGGTGTAAAACTGTCCCCATTCCTCTCAAAGCTCCTGACTTCATTGTCTCCAGCACGTCGGAATTTCTGTAAAAGCACAGCTATTTAAAACAAGGCACAGCACAAACAAGCCTTGTTGGGGCCATTTTGCCTGAACTAGAGGAACAGTGCCTCATTTCACCCTGAGTGGTCTGAAACTTAACAGCGTGAACATTGGATTTTCCATTTCCACGCCCTCTCTGTTTCTTTCTCTATCACTCTGATCTACCCAGGTCACTTTCTTTGATCTAAACTTAAGGCAGCCTCACATCACCCTCTTTCTTTCCCCTTCTCCACCCAGTGCATCTGCCCAGCAACATACACTCCTCTCACTGAGTCCCCTCCCCCAGTAGCCTCCTGGCCTCCCTTATTCAGTTCCAGACTGCACCTTCCTCTCCCGTCAGATTTCACCATTTGCTGCCCTTTATCACTGCCTCTCACCTCCCAGCCTCTGTCACTATTCCCACTCACTCCTCCTCCAGCTCTCTATCATCACTCCACTCCTGGATCCACCCATCACCTGCCCCCACCAGGCTATCTTCCCTCTATCAATGGTCTTGACCCAAATCCTTGATGGTTCACTTCCCTCCACAGGAGAATGAGGGGAGATTTGATCGAGGTGTATAAAATCATGAGGGTATAGACAGGGTAAATGCAAGCAGGCTTTTTCCACTGAGGTTGGGTGAGACTAGAACTAGATGTAATGGGTTAAGTGTGAAAGATAAAATATTTCAGAGGATTAGAAGGGGGAAACTTCTCTCTGGATGATCAGAATGAAAATCCATGTCTGGTTCCAAAGCAGGTGGAGGAGATCTTAATGCATTCTTTGCATCTGTATTTACTCGGAAGACGGATACAGGATCTATAGAAGAGAGGCAAAGTGGCATCAACTTCATGGATCCTGTATAGATTACAGAGGAGGAGGTGTTTGCTACCTTGAGACAAATCAAGGTGGACAATTCCCCAGGGCCTGACAAGATATTCCCTCAGACCCTATGGGAGGCAAGTCCAGAAATTGCCAGGGTGTAGGCAGAGATATTTAAAGGATCTTTAGCGACAGGAGAGATACCAGAGAATTGGAGGATAGCCAATGTTGCTCTGCTGTTTAAAAAAAGACTCTAAATATATAGCAAGAGATTATCGACAGGTGAATCTGACCTCCGTTGTGTGAAATTTATTGGAAGGTATTCTAAGGCACCGGATATACAAGTATTTGGATAGACAGTGACTGATTAAGGATAGTCAGTTTGTGTGTGTGGTAGGTCATATTTAGCCAATCTTATACAGTTTTTCGAGGAAATTAGCAGGAATGTGGATGAAAGCAAAGCAGTAGATGTTGTCTATCAGGACTTTAGTAAGGACTATAAGGCATTTGACAAGGTCCCGCATGTGAGGCACGTCAAGAAGGCTGTGTCACTCGGCATTCAGGATGAGACAGTAAAATGGATTAGATATTGGCTTTGTGGGAGAAGCCAGAGAGTGGTAGCAGGGGGTTGTCTCTCTGACTGGAGGCCTGTGACTAGTGGTGTGCCGCAGGGATCGGTGCTGGGTCTTCTGCTGTTTGTCATTAATATCGATAAACTGGATGATAATGCGGTTAACTGAAACAGCAACTCTGCAGATGACACCAAGATTGGGGTGTAGTAGACAGTGAGTAAGGCTATCATGGCTTGCAGAGGGATCTGCCTCGGCTGGTAAAGCGGGCTGAAAAGAAATGGCAGATGGAATTTACTGCAGACAAGTGCCAGGTAGGATCAACCAGAGTAGGTTTAACACAGTGAACGGTAGGGCACTGAGGAGTGTGGAAGAACAAAAGGATTTGCAAATACAGTCACATAATTCATTGAAAATACCTTCACAAGTTGACAGGGTAATAAAGAAAACTTTTGGCACCTTGGCCTTCATAAATCAATGTATTGAATGCAGGAGATGGGATGTTATGTTGAAGTTGTATAAGAATTGATGAGACCTAATTTGAAGTATTGTGAGCAGTTTTTGTCACCTACCTATAGGAAAGATGTAAATAAGGTTGAAAGAGTGCAGAGAAAGTTTGCAAGGATGTTGCCAGGTCTAGGGGACCTGAGTTATAAGGAAAGATTGATTATGTTAGAACGGTATTCTCTGTGCCATACTTCACTTTGACTCTATGACTCTATGGAACAGAGTGGCTACAGCAGAACCAAGGTGGATCCAGTCCCCTTTAGAAACATTGCCATTGTCTTTGTTATTGCTGCTGCTGTTCCTGTCGTTGCTGCTGCTTTTGTTAGACCATAAGATCTAGGGGCAGAATTACGCCATTCAGTCCATTGAGTTTTCTCTGCTATTCCATCATGGTGGATTTATTTTCCCTCTCAATCCCATTTTGCTGTCTTCTCCCCATAATAATTCCCTTAATTAAGTACGTATCAACCCCCACTTTAAATGCACCCAATGACTTGGTCTCCACAGCCATCTGAGCAATGATTTCCACAGGTTCATCACTCTCTGGCTAAAAAAAACTCCTCCTCATCTCTGTTCTAAAGGGACATCCTTATATTCTGAGGCTGTGCCCTCTGTCCCTAGACTCCACGTCCACTCAAGAAGATGAAAGAGGAGTGATGGTGACAAGCAGTGGGGGAAATTTAGGCAAATCCTCTTTATACAAGGTCAATATGTGGTTATGTGAGAGACTACAGATGCTCTGGACTCAAGGCGAAGAGTCTCAATGTGAAATGCAGTCTGTTCACTTCGCTCCATAGATTTCCAGTGGAAGAAGGTGTCTATAAGCAAATTCTGTCAACTGGTTGCAGGAGGATGTGCTGAGGGTTAGACTGAAGCTTGGGGATGACTGTCCACAAAGGATCTGTGTGGAAGGACCACAGGCTAGGGTCCTGTCACCACTGGACACTATGAAGTAGAACATGAAAAATTATATCCTCAGAAGCACAGAGACTCTGCAGACATTTCTGGTATTTAAGAAGGCAATGGCATGCTTGCCTTTAATAGTGGGGGCATTGAGTTCAAAGGTCAGGAAATTATGTTGCAGCTTTATAAAACTCTAGTTAGGCCACATCTGGAGTATTGCATACAGTGCTGGTTCCCTCACGATAGGAACAATGGCAAGGCTTTGGAGAGGGTGCAGAAGAGGTTTACCAGGATACTGCCTGGATTGGAGGGCATGTACTATAATGAGAGGTTGGACTGACTTGGGTTGTTTTGCGTGGAGCAGTTGAGGCTGAGGGGAGGTGGGGAGATCTGGTTGAGGTTCATAAGATTATAAGAGGCATAGATAGACAGAGTATAATTTTCTCAAGGTTGAAATGTCTAATACCAGAGGACATGCATTTAATGTGGGAGAGGGGGCGGTCATTTCAAGGGAATTGTGAGGGCCACATTTTTTTTTTCTAGAGAAAGTTGGGTGCCTGGGGATGTGCTAAAGGCAGATACATTTGGGACTCTTAAGGGATGTTAGATAAACACATGAATGTGAAGGAAATGGGAGTACATGGACATTGTGTAGGCAGAAGAGATTAGTTTAGTTCGACATTTGATTACTAATGTAATTGGTTCAGCACAACATAGTGGATCAAAGAGTCCATTCCAGACCTGTACTGCTCTATGTTTTATGTTAGATGCTGGAAATACAGATTAACACAAACAAAATGCTGGAGGAACTCGGCAGGTCAGGCAGCATTCATGAAGAGGAATAAAGAGTCAACATTTCGAGCCAAGGTCCTTCATCAGGCCTGGAAAGGTAAGAAATCTGCTTAAGGAGGTGGGGGGACGAAAAGGAGTACAAGTTGGCAAGTGATAGATAAAATCAGGTAGGGGCGGATAGGAGGATGGCGAAGGGGGGATGAATTGAGTTGGGAGATAATATGTGGAAAAGGTAAAGGCCTGAAGAAGAAGGAATCTGATAGGAAAGGGGAGAGGGAAATTGGAGAGGGAAAGAGGGAGGAGAGGACAAAATAAGGGATAATAGAGGAGCCAGGATGAGGAATGGAAAAATCACTGGAAATTAAGAGAAGTTGAAGTTTATGCCGTCAAGTGGAGGCGACCCAAATGGAATATCAGGTGTTGCTCCACTGGAGAATGGCCCCACCCCATCATAGCAGTAGAAGACTCATGTCAGATTGGGAAGGGCAAGTTTTATCCTCAGAGGACAGAATCTTTACTCAAGGAAAACTGATGTCAGGCATTTGTAATGTAAAAAGAATGAGAATGAAGACATGAAATCTGCACAGTGGCCACTTTATTAGGTACACTGTACACTGTAATGCAAATATCTAATCAGCCAATCATGTGGGAGCAAATCAAAAGCATGCAGGCAAGGTCAAGAGGTTCAGTTGCTGTTCAGACCAAACATCAGAATGGGGATGAAATGTGATCAGAGTGGCCTTGACTGTGGAATGCTTGTAGGAGAGAGATGGGGTGGTTTGGTATTTCAGAAGCTCTTATTCTCCTGGGGATTTCACGCACAACAGTCTCTGGAGTTTACAGAGAAACAAAAAAACCCAGTAAGTGGCAGTTCTCTGTGCAAGAAGTAAGAGAGGGCAGAGGAGGACAACCACACTGATTCAAGCTGACAGGAAGGTGACAGTAACTCAAATAACCACGCATTACAACAGTGGTGTGCAGAAGAGCATCTCTGAACACATATCATGTCGAACCTTGAAGTGGATGGGCTACAGCAGCAGAAGACTCAGTGGCCACTCTATTAGGTACAGGAGTTACATAATAAAGTTGACACTGAGTGTATCATGTACAGTACTGTAGAAGCCCAATAACTCACTAAGTAGTTTTTTTCAGAAATCCTGATTGTTTGGCTTCTGGCTCTCTGGGGCTCAGACCGTATAGAGTACCCCTGTGGCAGTTCCCCTCAATAATAAGTATAGCATTTTGGATGCTGGTTGAGGGGGATGACTCACTGAGGGGGGAACCACTGTGACTGGGTCTCTGGCACTGTCCACTGTCTCAGAAGGGAAGGGGGAAAAGAGGACTGTAGTAGTTATAGGAGATTCCATAGTTAGAGTAGACACGAGATTCTGTGATGGAAACACCCTGAAGGTGTGTTGCCCCCAGATGCCAGGTATAGGGACATCTCGGATCGGGTCTACGGCATTCCAAACAGGGAGTGTAAGCATCCAGGAGCCGTGGTACATACCAGCGTCAATGACTTAGGTAGAGAAAGGCGGAAGTCCTGAAAAGAGAATTTACGGAGCTACAGTAGGTAGAAAGCTGAAAAGTGGCACCTCAAGGGTAGAAATCTCTGGATTGCTGCCTGTGCCACATACCAGTAAGGGTAAGAATAAGATGATTTAGCAGATGAATGTGTGACTGCAGAACTAGTGCAGGGGTCAGGGTTTCAGATTTATGGCTTATTGGAATCTCTTCTGGGGAAGATATAAGCTGAACCCAAGCGGGGCTGATATCCTCGCAGGCAAGTTTGCTAGAACTGTTGGGGAGGCTTCAAACTAACTCAGCAGGGATTTAGGAAACTGAGCAGTAGGGCTGAGGATGGGGTAGTTGGTATACAAGCAAAGACAACATGTGGTGAGACTGTCAGGAAGGACAGACAGATAATTAGGCAAATTTGCAGACAGTGAGATGAGTTGCAGTGTAAGAGAGGGACAAATTGATCAATACAGGATTGAAGGTATTCTATTTGAATGCACACAGTATACAGAATAAGGCAGTGCAGTTAGAAATTGGTAGGTATGACATTGTGGGCATCACTGAGTAATGACTGAAAGAAGACTATAGTTGGGAGCTAAACATCCAAGGATACACATTGTATTGAAAAGACAGGCAAGTACTCAGAGGGGCTAGTGTGGCTCTGTTGGTAAAAAATGAAATCAAATGACTAGAAAGAGGTGACACAGGATCAAAAGATGTTGAACTGAAAGATGTTTAAGATGGTTTGAGCAAATACTTGCTGGTAGCCAAAGCAACTGAATACTTCAACAATAAAATGCACTTTGAATTGTTGTGGGTAGATTTGAGGAACTGCAAGGGTAAAAAGACCCTGATGGGAGTTATATACAGGCTTCTGAACAGTAGCCAGGATTTGGGCTATAAACTACAACAGGAGATAGAAAATGCATGTCAAAAGGACAATATTCAAAATTCGTAGAAACATAGAAAACCTACAGCACAATACAAGCCCTTCGGCCCACAATCCTGTGCCGAACATGTACTAACTTTAGAAATTACCTAGGGTTACCCATAGCCCTCTATTTTTCTAAGCTCCGTGTACTTATCCAGAAGTTTCTTAAAAGACCCTGTCGTATGCGCCTCCACCACCATCGCTGGCAGCCCATTCCACGCACTCACCACTCTCTGTGTAAAAAACTTACCCCTGACATCTCCTCTATACCTACTTCCAAGCATCTTAAAACTGTGCCCTCTCGTGTTAGCTATTTCAGCCCTGGGAAAAAGCCTCTGACGTTTTCAATGCCTCTCATCATCTTGTACACCTCTATCAGGTCACCTCTCATCCTCTATCACTCCAAGGAGAAAAGGCGAAGTTCACTCAACCTATTCTCATAAAGCTTGCTCCCCAATCCAGGCAATATTGTTGTAAATCTCCTCTGCACCCTTTCTATAGTCTCCACATCCTTCCTGTAGTGAGGTGACCAGAACTGAGCATAGTAATCCAAGTGGGGTCTGACCAGGGTCCTATATAGCTGTAACATTACCTCTTGGCTCTTGAACCCAATCCCACGGTTGATCAAGGACAATGCACCGTATGCCTTCTTAACCACAGAGTCAACCTGCACAGCAGCTTTGAGTGTCCTATGAACTCGGACCTCAAGATCCCTCTGATCCTCCACACTGCCAAGAGTCTTACCATTAATACTATATTCTGCCATCATATTTGACCTACCAAAATGAACCACCTCACACTTACTTGGGTTGAATTCCATCTGCCACTTCTCAGCCTAGTTTTGCATCATATCAATGTCCCACTGTAACCTTTGACAGCCCTCCACGCTATCCACAGCACCCTCAACCTTTGTGTCATCAGCAAATTTATGAACCCATCCTTCCACTTCCTCATCCAGGTCATTTATAAAAATCACGAACAGAAGGGGTCCCAGAAAAGATCCGTGATGCATATTACTGGTTACCAACCTCCATGCAGAATATGACCCATCTACAACCTCTCTTTGCCTTCTGTGGGCAAGCTGTCATGCGCCAGTTCATGAAGTCCGTATTCTGGTTCACGGTCCGGTCCATCAACCCTTGATCCAGGTTTTCCTGTCTACCCTGTTTCTGTTCTTGTTGTGCCTTGATTGAGGCAGCTGATGCTCATTGGGGCTGGCTGCATAAATACCTCCAGAGGCCAGGGCGTGGCTGCTGGATTGTTCTTGTCCTTACTCCTTGTATGCCTTCCTCTGTCTTCTCTTTCCTCGCCTGAAGCCTTGCCTTGTTTTGCCGGTAACTCTTGCCTCGCCTGAAGTTCTCGTTTCGCCTTGCATTGCCTGAAGCCTTGCTGATAACTCTCACCTCGCCTCGCCTGCAGTCTTGTCCTGGAGCCACCCTGTACCTAGCTCCCTTCCTGTTCCTTGCCTCTTCCGGGTAAGTCAGGCTGTATTGCCATTACCTACAGTAGGTTCTGTCCCTTCCTGTCCCTTGCCTCCGTCTGGTAAGCCAGGCCGTCTTACCATTACCTGCAGTTGGTTCTGTCCCTTCCTAACCCTTGCCTCCGTCGGGTAAGCCAAGCCATCTTGCCGTTCCCTGCAGTTGGTTCTGTCCCTTCCTGTCCCTTTCCTCTGTCGGGTGTCTATCCGCGCCCTGCCCAGGAGTAGCCTCCAGCCTCCTGCGAAGCCTCGCCTCAAGCCAGAAGACTCCAGGCTCCTGCCTCCTTCCAAGCCTTGTCTCTAGCCTCAAGCCTCAAGCCTGAAGACTCCAGCCTCCTGCCTCCTGCCAAGCTTCATCTCTAGCCTCTATCCTCAAGCCTGAAGACTCCATCCTCCTGCCTCCTGCCAAGCTTCACCTCAAGCCTCAAGTCTCCAGCCTCCTGCCTCCTGCCAAGCCTTGCCTCAAGTCTCTAGCCTCAAGCCTGAAGACCCAAGTCTCCTGCCTCCTGCCAAGCCTTGCCTCAAGTCTCCTGTCTCCTGCCAAGCCTCACCTCAAGCCTCTAGATTCCAGCCTTGTCCTGCTTGCCAGCCAAGCCTCGTCCTTGTCTAGTTCTGGGGTCCGAGCCTGAGGCAGAACCCAGGTACTGGGTCCTTGTCCAGTCTCTGGCTTGGAGTCTAAGCCCGGGATCCTAGCTCTCTTGTCCAGTCCTGTTTCGGGTTCCCGGTTTTTGTGTCCATGCCCTTGACCTCACTCTGTACCCTAGTCCTGTCCCTAGTATTTCAGTGTCTGTGTCTTGCACTTGGGTCCGTTCCCAGCTACCGCCTTATGGCACAAGCCTATTCTGGATCCACAAAGCAAGGTCCCCTTGGATCCCATGCCTCCTTACTTTCTCAATAAGCCTTGCATGGGGTACCTTATCAAATCCCTTGCTGAAATACATGAAATACCTTCATCAATGTGTTTAGTCATATCCTCAAAAAATTCATTCAGGCTCATAAGGTACGACCTGCCCTTCACAAAGCCATGCTGACTATTCCTAATCATATGATGCCTCTTCAAATGTTCATAAATCCTGCATCTCAGGATCTTCTCCATCAACTTACCAACCACTGAAGTAAGATTCACTAGTCTATAATTTCCTGGGCTATCTCTACTCCCTTTCTTGAATAAGGGAACATCTTCAACCCAGTCCTCTGGAACCTCTCCTGTCCCTATTGATGATGCAAAGATCATCGCCAGAGGCTCAGCAATCTCTCACAGAATCTCTTACCTCCCACAGAAGCCTGGGGTATATCTCATCCAGTCCTGTTCATTTATCCAACTTGATGTTTTCCAAAACCTCCAGCACATCCTCTTTCTTAATGTCTATATACTCAAGCTTTTCAGTCTGCTGTAAATCATCCCTATAATTGCCAAGGTCCTTTTCCGTAGTAAATACTGAAGCAAAGTATTCATTAAGTACCTCCACTATCTCCTCCAGTTTCATACACGCTTTTCCACTGTCACACTTGATTGGTCCTATTCTCTCACGTCTTATCCTCCTGCTCTTCATATACTTGTAGAATGAACCATAGAACCATAGAAACTACAATACAGAAACATGCCTTTTGGCCCTTCTTGGCTGTGCCGAACCATTTTCTGCCTAGTCCCACTGACCTGCACACGGACCATATCCCTCCATACACCTCCCATCCATGTATCTGTCCAATTTATTCTTAAATGTTAAAAAAGAACCCGCATTTACCACCTCGTCTGGCAGCTCATTCCATACTCCCACCACTCTCTGTGTGAAGAAGCCCCCACTAATGTTCCCTTTAAATTTTTCCCCCCTCACCCTTAACCCATGTCCTCTGGTTTTTTTCTCCCCTTGCCTCAGTGGAAAAAGCCTGCTTGCATTCACTCTATCTATACCCATCATAATTTTATATACCTCTATCAAATCTCCCCTCATTCTTCTACGCTCCAGGGAATAAAGTCCTAACCTATTCAACCTTTCTCTGTAACTGAGTTTCTCAAGTCCCGGCAACATCCTTGTAAACCTTCTCTGCACTCTTTCAACCTTATTTATATCCTTCCTGTAATTTGGTGACCAAAACTGAACACAATACTCCAGATTCGGCCTCACCAATGCCTTATACAACCTCATCATAACATTCCAGCTCTTATACTCAATACTTCGATTAATAAAGGCCAATGTACCAAAAGCTCTCTTTATGACCCTATCTACCTGTGACGCCACTTTTAGGGAATTTTGTATCTATATTCCCAGATTCCTCTGTTACACTGCACTCCTCAGTGCCTTACCATTAACCCTGTATGTTCTACCTTGGTTTGTCCTTCCAACGTGCAATACCTCATACTTGTCTGTATTAAACTCCATCTGCCATTTTTCAGCCCATTTTTCCAGCTGGTCCAAGTCCCTCTGCAGGCTCTGAAAACCTTCCTCACTGTCTACTACACCTCCAATCTTTGTATCATCAGCAAATTTGCTGATCCAATTTACCACATTATCATCCAGATCATTGATATAGATGACAAATAACAATGGACCCAGCACTGTTCCCTGTGGCACACCACTAGTCACAGGCCTCCACTCGGAGAAGCAATTCTCTACCACCACTCTTTGGCTTCTTCCATTGAGCCAATGTCTAATCCAATTTACCACCTCTCCATGTATACCTAGGGAATGAACTTTCCTAACTAACCTCCCATGCGGGACCTTGTCAAAGGCTTTACTGAAGTCCATGTAGGCAATATCCACTGCCTTCCCTTCATCCACTTTCATGGTAACCGCCTCGAAAAGCTCCAATAGATTGGTTAAACATGACCTACCACGCACAAAGCCATATTGACTCTCCCTAATAAGTCCCTGTCTATCCAAATGCTTGTAGATTCTGTCTCTTAGTACTCCCTCCAATAACTTACCTACTACCGACGTTAAACCTACTGGCCTATAATTTCCCAGATTACTTTTCGATCCTTTTTTAAACAACAGAACAACATGAGTCACTCTCCAATCCTCCGGCACCTCAACTGTAGACAGCGACATTTTAAATATTTCTCCCAGGGCCCCTGCAATTTCAACACTAGTCTCCTTCAAGGTCCGAGGGAACACTCTGTCAGGTCCCGGGGACTTATCCACTTTAATTTTCCTCAAGACAGCAAGGACGTCCTCCTTTTCAATCTGTACAGTTTCCATGATCTCACTACTTGTTTCCCTTAATTCCATAGATTTCATGCCAGTTTCCTTAGTAAACGCAGACGCAAAAAACCTATTTAAGATCTCTCCCATTTCCTTTGGTCCCGCACATAGCTGACCACTCTGATCTTCAAGAGGACCCCTTATCCCTTACAATCCTTTTGCTCTTAATATACCTGTGAAAGCTCTTTGGATTATCCTTCACTTTGACTGCCAAGGCAACCTCATGTCTTCTTTTAGCCCTTCTGATTTCTTTCTTAAGTATTTTCTTGCACTTCTTATACTCCTCAAGCACCTTATTTACTCCCTGCTTCCTATACATGTCATACAACTCCCTTGTCTTCTTTATCAGAGTTGCAATATCCCTTGAGAACCAAGGTTCCTTATTCCTATGCCTTGGGGTTTTCCTTAATCCTGCTCGCCAAGGCCTTCTCATGGCCCCTTCTGGCTCTCCTAATTTCATCCTTAAGCTCCTTCCTGCTAGCCTCATAATTTTCTAGATCTCGATCATTAACTAGTTTTTTGAACCTTTTGTAAGCTTTTCTTTTCTTCTTAACTAGATTTTCAACAGCCTTTGTACACCACGGTTCTTGTACCCTTCCATCCTTTCCCTGTCTCAATGGAATGTACCTATGCAGAATGTCACGCATGTATCCCCTGAACATTTGCCCGATTTTTGCCGTACATTTCCCTGAGAACATCTGTTCCCAATTTATGCTTCCAAGTTCCTGCTTGACAGCCTCATATTTCCCCTTACTCCAATTAAACACTTTCCTAACTTGTCTGTTCCTATCCCTCTCCAATGCTGTGATAAAGGAAATAGAATTATGATCACTATCTCCAAAATGCTCTCCCACTGAGAGACCTGACATCTAACCAGGTTCATTTCCCAATACCAGATCCAATACACCCTCTCCTCTGTAGGCTTATCTACATATTGTGTCAGGAAACCTTCCTGAACACACCAAACAAACTCCACTCCCTCAAAACCCTTTGCTCTAGAGAGATGCCAATCAATATTGGGGAAATTCAAATCTCCCATCACAAGAGTCCTGGGAGATTTCAATATAAGAAAATTAGGTTGGTGCTGATTTTGGAACCTAAGAGAGAGAATTTGTAGAATGCCTCTGAAATGGGTTTTTAGAGCAGCTTGTGGTTGAGCCCCTTAGGGTAATGGCAATTCTGGATTGGCAGTTGTGTAATGAACCAGTTTTAATTAGGGACCTTAAGGTAAAGGAATCCATAGGAGAAAGTGATCATAATACGACAAAATTTAGCCTGCAATTTAAGAGGAAGAGGCTAAAGTCAGATGTATCAGTATTACAGTTGAGTAAAGGGAATTACAGAGGCATGAGAGATGAGCTGACCGAAGTTGATGGAAGGGGGCACTAGCTGAGGTGACAGCAGAACAGCAATAGTTGGTGTTTCTGGGAGTCATTTGGAAGGCACAGGATAGATAAATCCCGAAGAAGAAGAAGAAGTATTCTAAAGGCAGGATGACACAACCATGGCTGACAAGAGAAGTCAAAGCCAACATAAAGGCCAACAAGAAGACATATAATGCAGCAAAAATTACTGGGCAGTTAGAGAATTGGGAAGCCAATTCTAAAAACCAACAGAAAGCAGCCAAAAAATGCATAAGGAGATAAAGATTAAATATGAAGGTAAGCTAGCCAATAATATCACAA
Source organism: Mobula hypostoma (assembly GCF_963921235.1). Classification (NCBI taxonomy): domain Eukaryota; kingdom Metazoa; phylum Chordata; class Chondrichthyes; order Myliobatiformes; family Myliobatidae; genus Mobula; species Mobula hypostoma. The sequence continues at coordinate 38,585,522 of NC_086106.1, read as the reverse complement.
AAGATTTTTCAGATATATAAAGAGTAAAAGAGAGGCGAGAGTGGATATCGGACCACCAGAAAATTACGCTAGGGAGGTACTAATGGGGGAGAAGGAAATAGCGGATGAACTGAATAAATATTGTGCGCTAGTCTTCACTGTGGAAGACATTAGCAGTACGTCAGATGTTTGAGATTGTGGATTCATTATTAATGATCTTCCAAGAGTCACTAGGTTCTGGCAGGGTTCTGGAGGACTGAAAAAGTGTCAGATGGAACACAGTGACAGGAGGTGTATGGTCATGCACTTGGGTAGAAGGAACAAAAGTGTAGACTATTTTCTAAACAGGGAGGGAATTCAAACATCCAAAGTGTAAAGGGACTTGGGAATCCTCATGAAGGATTCCTTAAAGGTTGAGCTGGTGGTGAGGAAGACAAATGCAACATTAGCATTCATTTCGAGAGGACTAGAATATAAAAGCAAGGATGTAATGCCAAGGCTTTACAAGGCACTGGTGAGGCCTCCCTTGGTGGATTGCGAGTAGCTTTGGGCCTCTTATCTTTGAAATGATGTGCTGACATTGGAGAGGTTTCAAAAAGGTTCACAAAATTATTCTAGGAATGTTCGCTGGCTGTGGACCTGTACTCGCTAGAATTTAGAAGAATGAGGAGTGATCTCATTATTGATTGTTGAAAGGTCTCGAAAGAGTGGATGTGGAGAGGATGTTTCCTATAGTGGTGGAGTCTAGGACCAGAGGGCACAGATAGAGTGGATGTGGAGAGGATGTTCTCTATAGTGGGGGAGTCTAGGACCAGAGGACACAGATAGAGTGGATGTGGAGAGGATGTTCTCTATAGTGGGGGAGTTTAGGACCAGAGGGCACAGATAGAGTGGATGTGGAGAGGATGTTCTCTATAGTGGGGGAGTTTAGGACCAGAGGGCACAGATAGAGTGGATGTGGAGAGGATGTTCTCTATAGTGGGGGAGTTTAGGACCAGAGGACACAGATAGGGTGGATGTGGAGAGCAACACACATAAAAGTTGCTGGTGAACACAGCAGGCCAGGCAGCATCTCTAGGAAGCGGTGCAGTCGACGTTTCAGGCCGAGACCCTTCGTCAGGACTAACTGAAGGAAGAGTGAGTAAGGGATTTGAAAGTTAGAGGGGGAGGGGGAGATCCAAAATGATAGGAGAAGACAGGAGAGGGAGGAATGGAGCCAAGAGCTGGACAGGTGATAGGCAAAAGGGATACGAGAGGATCATGGGACAGGAGGTCCGGGAAGAAAGACAAGGGGGGGGGGGACCCAGAGGATGGGCAAGGGGTATAGTCAGAGGGACAGAGGGAGAAAAAGGAGAGTGAGAGAAAGAATGTGTGTATATAAATAAGTAACAGATGGGGTACGAGGGGGAGGTGGGGCATTAGCGGAAGTTAGAGAAGTCGATGTTCACGCCATCAGGTTGGAGGCTACCCAGACGGAATATAAGGTGTTGTTCCTCCAACCTGAGTGTGGCTTCATCTTTACAGTAGAGGAGGCCGTGGATAGACATGTCAGAATGGGAATGGGATGTGGAATTAAAATGTGTGGCCACTGGGAGATCCTGCTTTCTCTGGCGGACAGAGCGTAGATGTTCAGCAAAGCGGTCTCCCAGTCTGCGTCGGGTCTCGCCAATATATAAAAGGCCACATCGGGAGCACCAGACGCAGTATATCACCCTAGCCGACTCACAGGTGAAGTGTTGCCTCACCTGGAAGGACTGTTTGGGGCCCTGAATGGTGGTAAGGGAGGAAGTGTAAGGGCATGTGTAGCACTTGTTCCGCTTACACGGATAAGTGCCAGGAGGGAGATCAGTGGGGAGGGATGGGGGGGACGAATGGACAAGGGAGTTGCGTAGGGAGCGATCCCTGCGGAATGCGGGGGGGGGAGGGAAAGATGTGCTTAGTGGTGGGATCCCATTGGAGGTGGCGGAAGTTACGGAGAATAATATGTTGGACCCAGAGGCTAGTGGGGTGGTAGGTGAGGACCAGGGGAACCCTATTCCTAGTGGGGTGGTGGGAGGATGGAGTGAGAGCAGATGTACGTGAAATGGGGGAGATGCATTTAAGAGCAGAGTTGATAGTGGAGGAAGGGAAGCCCCTTTCTTTAAAAAAGGAAGACATCTCCCTCATCCTAGAATGAAAAGCCTCATCCTGAGAGCAGATGCGGCCGAGACGGAGGAATTGCGAGAAGGGGATGGCGTTTTTGCAAGAGACAGGGTGAGAAGGGGAATAGTCCAGATAACTGTGAGAGTCAGTAGGCTTATAGTAGACATCAGTGGATAAGTTGTCTCCAGAGACAGAGACAGAAAGATCTAGAAAGGGGAGGGAGGTGTCGGAAATGGACCAGGTAAACTTGAGGGCAGGGTGAAAGTTGGAGGCAAAGTTTATAAAGTCAACGAGCTCTGCATGCGTGCAGGGTAGCCTCCAACCTGATGGCATGAACATCGACTTCTCTAACTTCCGCTAATGCCCCACCTCCCCCTCGTACCCCAACTGTTACTTATTTTTATACACACATTCTTTCTCTCACTCTCCTTTTTCTCCCTCTGTCCCTCTGAATGTACCCCTTGCCCCTCCTCTGGGTCCCCCCCCCTTTGTCTTTCTTCCCGGATCTCCTGTCCCATGATCCTCTCGTATCCCTTTTGCCTATCACCTGTCCAGCTCTTGGCTCTATCCCTCCCCCTCCTGTCTTCTCCTATCATTTTGGATCTCCCCCTCCCCCTCCAACTTTCAAATCCCTTACTCACTCTTCCTTCAGTTAGTCCTGACGAAGGGTCTCGGCCTGAAACATCGACTGCACCTCTTCCTAGAGATGCTGCCTGGCCTGCTGTGTTCACCAGCAACTTTTATGTGTGTTGCTTGAATTTCCAGCATCTGCAGAGTTCCTGTTGGATGTGGAGAGGATGTTTCCTATAGTGGGGGAGTCTAGGACCAAAGGGCACAACCTCAGAATAAGGGGATGTTAATTTAGAACAGAGGTAAGAAAGAATTTCTGAAGGCAGAGGGTGGTGAATCTGTGGAATTCATTGCTACAGGCCAGATCACTGGGTGGTAGATTCTTGATAAGTCATGATGCTTTGGGGAGAAGGCAGGACAAAGGGGTTGAGATGGAAATGGATCAGCTGTGATCAAGTGGCAGAGCAGCCTTGATCAGCATTGTGGCTCATTCTGCTCCTATGACTTATGGTTTAATATGCATTTCTTTCTTTCTTTCTTTCTCATCTTTTTTATTCAGTTTCAAATTGATAAACATAACAATGATAATGAAACAAAGAGATCAGGATTACATTAATAATGGTTAACGTATACAGACACAGACTCCGAGTAACATATGTAATTTAAGCCTCTCAATCTCTTAATAACTGAACATGAAAAAGATGCAAAAATTTTTATACGAAGAAAAAGTCCCCCTACACTAAAACAAAACAAAGGCTGGGCTGCCATGTTTCATCGGTTAAAATCATTACTCGTCATTAACTCTGCTCCTCTATACACAAACAAGAAGGTATTGAAAAGAATTCAGAAGAGGTCACCTTACATCATATGAAAATGTTGAATAAATGGCTCCCAAGTTTCCTCAAATTTAACTGAAGGATCGATAGTACCACTCCTAATTTCTTCCAAAGTTTAAACATGTTATAGGTTTGGAAAACCATTGAAATGTAGTAGGGGGATTAGAATCTTTCCATTTAAATAAAATGGATCTTCTGGCTATTAATGTAACAAATGCAATCAAATGGCAAACTGAAGGAGATAAATGACTAGAGTCCATCACTGGTAATCCAAAAATTGCAGTAACAGGATGAGGTTGTAAATCAATACGCAAAACTACTGAAATAATATCAAAAACGTCTTTCCAATACAGACATTTATATGACCATGAAAACGAGCTAACTTATCCTTAGACATACGGGCCCTATGAACCACTTTAAATTGTATCAAAGCGTATCTAGCACACATTGAAGAGGTGTTAACTAGTTGGAGAATTTTCTCCCATTTCTCTATAGGTAAAGATACCTGAAGTTCTCTTTCCCATTCATTCTTAATTTTGTCAGATGTACCTAGACGTATTTTCGTAATTAAATCATAAATAATTGCTATTAAACTCTTCTGATAGGGGTTTAAACCTAAATTTTTTTCTGTAATTTCAGTTTGATGTGGTATCGGAAAGGTAGGTAAAATAACATTCAAAAAGTTACTAATCTGTAAATATTTGAAAAGATGGGATCCAGGCAAATTATATTTATTAGACAACTGTTCAAAAGACATGAGACAATTATCCATGAATAAATCACGAAAACATGTTATTCCCTTCATTTTCCATAAAAGAAAAGCTTGATCAGTTCTGGATGGTTGGAAGAAAAAATTGGATATAACAGCACTTGATAGGCTAAATTTATTCAATCGAAAAAATTTACAAAATTGAAACCATATTCATATTGTATATTTAGTTATTGGATTAATCATTTGTTTATTCAGTTTAATAAATGCAAAGGGAAGCAAAGCCAATGAGAACCCCTGTACAGACTCGGACTCGAAGTTCACCCATTGTGGACATTGAATTTCATCCAAATCTTGTGTCCAGAACGTTAGATGTCGAATATTAATTGCCCAATAATAGAATCTAATATGTATTTCTAACACTCCTTTTTTTATCTCACTTTGCCTGTGCTTCCTTTAAACTCACGCCATGCAATGAAAATTATTTTGCACTACAATATAATATCGAAGATAAATGTTGAACGAAAAGTGGATTGGGACATTAATAGGTGTAATACCGATAATCTGGAAAATCTGCCTGTCTAGTACTGTCAACATTCTGAGCATATTGGATTTTGGGAATTTACTTTCAAATCTTGCAATCAAAATAATGGAATTTGGAGAACATTGAACTGTATACCACAGGAACTGAATTGGACCACAATATCATGCCAAGCTAATTATGCTACTGACATGGAATTAAACTAATACCATCATCCATATACCTCAATTCTCTGCATATTCATATGTTTATCTAAGAGTCTCTTAAATGCCTCTATCGTATCTGCCTCCTTCACCATCGTGGAAAATAAAATAGGAAGTAAAAATACAAAATTAAATTTATTGTAACAGGATACTGGTGCATGAGAGGCACTTAGACAGGAACATGAATGTGCAAGGAATGGAGAGATATGGATCACATGCAGGCAGATGGGATCAGTTTAATTTGGCCCGGACATTGTTGGCCAATGTGCCTGATCCTGTCTGCACTGTTTTATGTTCTAAGTAGAAAACTCCGCAGCCAGCTTGCACACAAATGGCAGTCTGATTAAGGCATTGGTTAGGAGTTAACTATTAACTCAGAGCTCTGGGAAGAGCTCATGCACCTCTTCAAAGTTTAGATACTTTATGCCATTCCAGAAACAGAGATGGGGCCACAGTTCACATCACATCCAAAACATGCCCTCAGCTTTAACACTGCCCTCAGCTTTTGGGCTGAAGCTTCAAGAGTGGGGTTTTCACCCCTGGACCCTCCAGCTTATTGCCCCCCTCCCCAATAGATGTGTACGTGGAGACATGCAGCCTGGAAACTACTCACCCCAAGCAAGGAAGTCCGAGATATGCCTCTGGTCCCTTAGCGCCGACTCACTCAGCTCCTCAAACACACAGACCAAGACATCCAGGAGACCCTCAACGTTGAGTAACCTTCCTGTAACAATCAGCATCTCCAGTTCCTTCAGCCTGACTTCTGCCAACATTCTCTTCTTCCCCAACCAGCTTGCAAAGGAAATCAAAAGAGCTGATTGCAGCTTTCCGAAGTTTCAAAATCAGGCAAACATCTTTTGCTTTGTCTGGCAATGATTTCTCTCTCCCTCTCCCCCTCTCTGTCTCTATCTGTCTCCTTTCTCTCCCTCTTTCTGTCTATTTACCCCTACCTTCCTATCTCCCTTTCTTTCTATCTCTGTATCAATCGGTCTCTCACTCTCTCTCCCTCTCCCCCTCTCTCACTCTCGTCTCTCTCTTTGTCCCTTCTCTTTTACTCTCTCTCTCTTTACTTGTCTCTCTATCACTCCCTATCAGTCATCAATCTATCTCTCTATCTATCTCTCCCTTCTGCCTCCTTCTCTCTTTGCCCCTCTTTCTCTCTCTCTCTCTGTCATTTCCCTTGCCTTGCCCTCTGCTGCAAGGCCACCAACTGTTCAGCTGTTTTAAGCTCCTCACTCAATCCATGGGAATGTCTCTTAAAGCAAAAAATATCACTGTGCACTGTCATATTCTGAGCCGTGAAGCTTCTGGGTCATTTCACATTGTGGTGAATAAAGATATAATGGACATTGCTTCGGATTCTCAGCTAGTCACAATTCTCTCACCAGTGGCTGCAGGACGTACCACCTTCAGTTGAATATAACACTCCTGCACTCACTCCCAGGGCAGGCACAACAGGCTGGGTGGAGAGTGCTGCACAGAACAGTACTGTGTAACAGATTCCAAAGCTGAGTTACCAGCTCCCCAGGCGCCTGCAATTTCTGCGGCCGGGAGGAGACGTATCATATATACGTGGAGCGGGGGAGGTTGCAGTCTCCATTTGAGTGTCTGATGGGGCTGCTCCTCAAGGTTTAGCTGCACTTCTGTCCCACATTCACAATCTCCGGTCACCCAGTGTGGAGAGGGGTGGATGGCTCTGGGGCTCCCTGTCACTTTGCCCCGGTGCCTAGGCAAGGTGGCCATTCATGGTTCCGAGCCAGCTGTCTACCCCTCTTCCAGGGTTACATCTGTGCCCAGGTATCCACTGAGACAATGGGGGGGGGCGGCTTCTGGGACTGGTGGGTGCCACAGGGGATCGAGTACATTCAGGGTAGAGGTAAGCATGTTGTAAATTGAAGCTATTGACTGTGAATAGTGAAGATTATGAAATTTTGTAACATTGTGTTAAGGTGATGCTGAATCACAGATTAAACCTCCTTTGGAAAAGGGCAGGAACAACACAGGTTAGATCCAGGGTGAAGCTCCCTCTGCACTGTCCCACCACACACTCCTAGGGCAGGGACGGTATGGGTTAGATACAGAGTGAAGCTCCCTCTACACTGTCCATTCAAACTCCGTGATCCCTGTGTCAATGTGAGAGGTTGCTGGCCCTTTTTGAATATCTGGTGAGCTGCTCCTCGAGTTCCAGATGAAGTTCATTCTCACACTCCTGAATTCTTAGCATCCAGTACAGAAAGTCAGCCAGAAGTTCTCCTTGTCTCTTGGACCTGGATGGGAGAGCCATTCATGGGTCCCAGCAGTAGATCTTTGAGGGGTCATGTCTGAGCCTGGGTGACTTTAGAGAGCAATTAAATTCTCGTTATATTGTCCTGACTGGATACAATGGAAAGGAGTGCAGAGCCAGCAGCCCTTCATCTGCTTCACGTTCTGGCATCAGTATGGTGTGGTCACCAGGAGAGAAACTGCAGTAAGAGAGAAAGTGCGGCTTGTCCGAGGTGAACAGGCAGACATAGAACAGTACAGTCCCTTCAGCCCACATCGTTGTGCCCGTCAGTACAATCCCTTTGGCCCACGATGTTTGTGCCAACCTACTCTAAGATCCATCTAACCCTACCCCCTACTAGCCCTTCATTTTCCTTTCATCTGTCTATCTAAGAGTCTCTTAAATGTCTCTTAAATCCCTGGCCGCATGTTCCATAAACCCACATGGTGTTAAAAAACTTGCAAGCACCAGTGGCTCAGGTTCAGTTCCTGTGGGAGTTTTTACATTCTCCTCGTGAACACATGGGTCTCCTCTCACTGTCCAAAGACTAAGAGGTTAGCAGGTAAATTGGTCACATGATGTAATTGGGCCTGATACCTGCTGTATCTCTGAGTATAAAAAATAAGCTTAAAACTTACAACTTTGAAGGTAGATCAGTGAGAATCAGATACATCAAAACAGCAATTTGCGAAGCAGTCTACAGACTACAGAGAGGGGGAAGTCTATGGGTCCCAATGATGAGTGAAGTCGTGGGGGGTGAGGTTGGTCAGTAGGATGACCAGGCCCGAAGGTGATAAGATCACTGTCGGTGGTGCAGAAGTTAAAACCGTTGCCTCACACCTCCAATGACCTAATCCCAGAGCTGTCTGTGTGGAGTTCACACGTTCTCCCTGTGACCTCTTCAGAGGTCTTCCAGTTTCCTCCCTCATCTCAAATTAACTGGCTGCTCTAAATTGCCCCTAATGTGTGTTATATTGTTGAAATTTCAAGGATTGGAGCAAGAAGTTGATGGGAATGTGTGAGAATCCAATGGGATTGGTGTTGTTAATGGTCCTTGTGGGTGACTCTTTCTGGTTTGGGATCCAGATAGTTCCTCAACTTTCTGACTGGCGCTTGCCGGCTGCCCTCAGCACATCCTTCAGTGTGTGAATGGGAAATTATGCATTTCACTGTATGTTTCAATGTACATGTGATAAATCAATCTGAATCTGAATGTGAATTGTTATTTAATCAGAAATACAGTGTGGAATAGGCCCTTCGAGCTGTGTCACTCCAGCAATCCCCAGCACCCCTAGGTAAACAGGACAGTTTACAATGACCAACTAGCCTACCAACCAGTGTTGGCTTCGGACTGTGGGACCGTGGAATCTGAATCTGAATCAGAATGGGCCGGATTCGTACAGTAGTGAAACAGGCCCTTCAGCCCATCAAGTCCGTACTGATCATCAACCGCCCCATTTTAGCGTCCCTTCAATCTCAGCAATTTGACCCAGATCCCACCCCTCAGCCGCACAGTTTATAGCAGCCAATGAACCCACCGACACGCACTTGTTTTTGGGAGGAAACCTGAGCACCTGGGGGAACTTGTACAGTCACAGGGAGAACGTACAAACTCCACACACAGTAGCCAAGGTCAGGATCGAACCCAGGTCTCTGCACTGTGAGACAGCAGCTCTATCTGGAGTCAGTATTCTGTAGATACCTGGCATATTAAACTCCAAGAGAGTGAAACTACCAAAGAGTGCACCTTAATATCTGTGCTGTTCTGTAATCAGAATCAGTGCCAACTTCCTCTGATGTTGTCAGTAGGTAGGACACCTGCTTCAGAAGGATGCAAGTTCAAGTCCTGCTTCAGACAATTGGGGGATCCCAATAAGGGACTAAAGGACTACAAAAGGTATTGGTATCGGTTTATTATTGTCTCAGGTACCAAGATACAGTGAAAAGCTCATCTCATATACTGTCCATATAGCTCAGATCATTACACAGTGCATTGAGGTTGAACAAGGTAAAACAATGGTAGAGTGTAAAAGTGCAGTGCAGGTAAACAATGTAATACATAACGAGGTAGATTGTGAGGCCAAGAGTCCATCTTATCACACCAGGAATCTGCTCAAAAGTCTGATAACAGCACAATAGGATCTGTCCCTCAGCCTGCTCAGGCTTTTGTTTTCTTTCTGTGGGGCAGGACGGAGGAGAGGATGTGGGTTCTTTCATTTACTGAGACAGCGAGAAGTGCAGACAGGGTCCATGGAAGGAAGGCTGGTTTCGCTGATGGGTTGAGCTGTGTCCACAATTGTCTGCAGTTTCTTGTGGTCACAAGCAGAACTGTTGCCGTACCAAGCTGTGATGCATTCAGGTAGGATATTTTCTATGGTGCATTGATAGAAATTGGTGAGGATCGATGGGGACATATCGAATTTCATTAACCTCCTGAGGAAGTAGAGGCATTGGTGAGCTTTCCTGACTGTGGCATTGACTTATTTACTTTAGGAGGAACTGTTAGGCAAAAGGCCAGAATACATGTCAAAGAACATCTGGTGTCCTTTGGAAATATAGTAAAGGAATTCTTCTTGTAGTCAATATTTACTCTTCAATTAATATCAGTAATATTCACCACCTAATGAAAACTGTGAAGCAAAGCCTTTGAAAGTTGGAACAACTGACAAATGGGAGGATATTGAGTGGTGAGGAAGAAGAAAGGGACCTTGGAATGTTAGCCCACAGGTTCACAGGTCAATAAGCTGGTGAACTGGTTTATTATTGTCACATCTGTAGTGAAAGCTCAATCTTGTATGCCATCTGTTCAGATCATTTAAGTGCTTGCTAAGTGATACCTGCCTCAACCACTTCCTCTAGCAGCTTCTGTTTTCGTGGATGTCGGCAAAGAACAAGAATATCAGGGTGTACGTGTATTGTATACATCACTCTGATATTAAATGCAACCAATGAACTCTTGTTCCATATACCCTCCACTTCCTGTGTGGAAAAATTGTCTCTCAGCTCCCTTTTAAATCTTTCCCTTCTCACCTAAGCCTATGCCTCCTAGTTTGGGTCTCCCCCAGGGAAAAGACTGTGACTGTACTGCTCACATAAGCACTTCTGTAGGTTTGTCCCCTTGTTCTCCAGTTCAAAGAAATAATGATGTAGCCTGGCCCAGCTCTCAGGAAATGATGTGTGAAAGCAGCCTTCCTTTCAGACAAGGCACAGTGCATTTTGCCTCCGTCGTCTCATGGACGTAAACTGCTTTGTCTGCCTTTTCCCATCTTTGCTACGGGAGCTAAGACTTAACTTATTTCAAGATTATCCACAATGCCAGCTCCAGTTGGCTGTTCTGCTGACATAATGGAAGGAGGCATTAATCCTATTGAGGCAGAAATAAAGATCCACGGGTTCAAAATTAAGCACGTCTCTCAGCTTCAGGAAATGGGGAAGAGGGAGAGATGCAGAGATAGACCGAGAGAAAGGGAATGAGGCAGATAGAAAGGGAGAGAAGTACAGAAAACTAGAGAGGGAGGGACAGAGAGAGGAGGCATGCATGAAGAATGAGGGAACAAGAGACAAGGGTATATACGGAGAAAGAGAAACACACAGATAGAGAGAGATACTCAGGGACAAGGAAGTGTAGAAACTGGGGCAGAGAGTGAGAGGGATATACAGATAAAGAGAGCAAGGAGGCACAGAAATAAAGATAAAGTATTTTTAAAGATGAAGGGGTAAAGTGAGACAGAGCAAGAGAAGCAAAGGAGAGAGAGAAACAGGAAGAGAAAGAAACTGAGAGAGACAGAAAGAGCAGGAAATACAAAGTGATAGACACGCGGAAGCAATCAAAGCAAACAAAGAAAGACGATAGAAATAGAGACCGAGGTAAAGAGAGATTTCAAAAGTGGGACAGACAGTGAGAGAGAGCTGGGGAGGAGCGAGAGAGAGAGAGAGAGAGAGAGAGAGAGAGACAGAGAGACAGAGACAGACAGACTGAAAGAGTGAGAGAAATTGTGAGAGAGTGGGGAAGGTAACTTTTGGGGTATAGGCACAGGTCTATGTAGATAAAGTGACAGGCCCAGGCAGACGGTCAGACATTGAGACCGAGAGTAACCAACTCTTGAACACAGCTGAGAACAGCAAAGACAGAGAAATGGAGCAGCAGCAACAGGAAGCCTCACTGATGTGATATAGAACGAGGAAGTGGCAGAGACACATTGACAGGAAGAGCAAGACACCTGGGCTAGCAAGAGCAGGGCAGGGGACAGTGAGACAGTTCAGAGCATCTGGATAAGAGGGGAAAGATTGTACGGAAGACAGGGTGGGTGAAATTGAAGAGGAATCGGCAAGACTGTGTGTATTTTACCTGCTGAGGGTGCTGCTCGTCAACTAATCTGCCACGAGTCTCACTGCAAAGTGTTTTAATTCCCCTCAGGGCATTAATCTAAAGAGAGATTGTTTTGAGCCACGTCGTGTGTCCCTCGTGGCTGAGGGAGAGTGAGCCCCTGCTGGTCTACACCAGATACCCGCTGGGTGCTAGCCCCCGGGCAGCGTGTCGCAGGTGAGGCAGGAGACAGGCACAGAGCTCAACAACGTGCAGGCGGACATGGTGTGAGGTAAGTGAAGCCACTCCTGTTCATGTCCTCGTTCTTCAGTCTGCTTACAGCAGGGGAAGCCTTCGCAATCCTCCTATCTCTTTAGCCCATACCCTCACTAATCTGTACATTATTTCTATTTCTCAGTCTTCCTCTGTTTGACTTAGCTCCATCCTCCACTTTTAAATATTTCTTCTTTTTATCTCAGTGTCATACAGCAGAATAGCACAGAAACAGGCTAATCTGCCTGTCTAGTCCATACCTACCTCTACCTCCCCCTTTTATTATGATCTTGCTTTCCTTCCTTCTCCTTGCTCTTAAACCTCTCTGTGATTTCATCTCACTGCTCTTGTTTAACTTAACTTTAGGGTGGACAAATTTGCATTGTTTTCTCCAAAGCATTAGAAGCTGAGGAGAGACCTGATAGAAGTTTATAAAATTGCATGTGACACCTTTTCCCTAGGGTAGAAATGTCAAATACTAAAGGGGATGCATTTAAGGTGAGGGGAAGGTATAAAGGAGGTGTTCAGGGTCAGGCTTTTACACAGAGAGTGGTGGGAGACTGGAGTGGAAGCAGATATGACTGAGGCTTTCAGATGGCAAGAATGTAATAGAGAAATGGAGGTCATTTAAAAGTGAAATATTGAGAGTACAGAATCTTTATGTTCCTGTTAGGTTGAAAGGAAAGGTTAAAAGTTTGAGAGAGCCATGGTTTTCAAGGGATATTGGAAACTTAGTTCAGAAAAAGAGAGATATCTACAATAAATATAGGCAGCATGGAGTAAATGACGTGCTCGAGGAATATAAAGAATGTAAAAAGAATCTTAAGAAAGAAATTAGAAAAGCTAAAAGAAGATATGAGGTTGCTTTGGCAAGCAAGGTGAAAATAAATCCCAAGGGTTTCTGCCGTTATATTAATAGCAAAAGGACAGTGAGGGATAAAATTGGTCCCTTAGAGAATCAGAGTGGACAGTTATATGTGGAGCCAAAAGAGATGAGGGAGATTCTGAACAATTTCTTCTCTTCGGTATTAACTAAGGAGAAGGATATTGAATTGTGTAAGACAAGGGAAACAGGTAGGGAATTTATGGAAACTATGATGATTAAAGAAGAGGAAGTACTGGAGCTTTTAAGGAATATAGAAGTGGCTGAGTCTCCGGGTCCTGACAGGATATTCCCTAGGACCTTGAGGGAAGTTAGTGTGGAAATAGCAGGAGCTCTGACAGAAATATTTCAAATGTCATTAGAAACGGGGATGGTGCCGAAGGATTGGCATATTGCTCATGTTGTTCCATTGTTTAAAAAGGGGTCTAAGAGTAAACCTAGCAATTATTGGCCTGTGAATTTGACGTCAGTGGTGGGCAAATTGATGGAAGTTATTCTTAGAGATGGTATATATAATTATCTGGATAGACGGGGTCTGATTAGGAACAGTCAACATGGATTTGTGTGGGGAAGGTCATGTTTGACAAATCTTATTGAATTTTTTGAAGAGGTTACTAGGAATGTTGATGAGGGTAAAGCGGTGGATGTTGTCTATATGGACTTCAGTAAGGCCTTTGACAAGGTCCCACACGGAAGGTTGGTTAAGAAGGTTCAATCGTTAGGTATAAATATTGAAGTAGTAAAATGGATTCAGCAGTGGCTGGATGGGAGATGCCAGAGAGTGGTGGTGGATAACTGTTTGTCAGATTGGAGGCTGGTGACTAGTGGTGTGCCTCAGGGATCTGTACTGGGTCCAGTGTTATTTGTCATATACATTAATGATCTGGATGATGGGGTGGTAAATTAGATTAGTAAACATGCAGATGATACTAAGATAGGTGGAGTTGTGGATAATGAAGTAGGTTTTCAAAGCTTGCAGAGAGCCTTAGACCACTTAGAAGAGTGGGCTGAAAGATGGCAGATGGAGTTTAATGCTGATTAATGTGAGGTGCTACATTTTGGTAGGACTAATCAAAATAGGACATACATGGTAAATGGTAGGGCATTGAAGAATGCAGTGGAACAGAGGGATCTAGGAATAATGGTGCATAGTTCCCTGAAGGTGGAATCTCATGTGGATAGGGTGGTGAAGAAAGCTTTTGGTATGCTGGCCTTTATAAATCAGAGCATTGAGTATAGGAGTTGGGATGTAATGTTGAAATTGTACAAGGCATTCGTGAGGCCAAATTTGGAGTATTGTGTACAGTTTTGATCACCGGTTTATAGGAAAGATGTCAACAAAATAAAGAGAGTACAGAGAAGATTTGCTAGAATGTTACCAGGGTTTCATCACCTAAGTTACAGAGATAGGTTGAACAAGTTGGGTCTTTATTCGTTGGAACGTAGAAGGTTGAGGTGAGACTTGACAGAGGTATTTAAATTTATGAGAGGGTTAGTTAGAGTTGACGTTGATATGCTTTTTCCATTGAGAGTAGGGGAGATTCAAACAAGAGGACATGAGTTGAGAGTTAAAGGACAAAAGTTTAGGGGTAACATGAGGGGGAACTTCTTTACTCAAAGAGTGGTAGCTGTGTGGAACGAGCTTCCAGCAGAAGTGGTTGAGGCAGGTTCGATGTTGTCGTTTAAAGTTAAATTGGACAGCTATATGGACAGGAAAGAAATCGAGGGTTATGGGCTGAGTGCAGGTCAGTGGGACTAGGTGAGAGTAAGAGTTCGGCACGGACTAGAAGGGCCGATGTGGCCTGCTTCTGTGCTGTAATTGTTATATGGTTATATGGGCACATGAAGGTGCAGGGAATGGAGGGATCCAGATCAAGTGCAGGCACTCCCATCACACTCAGCACAGATCTGTGCTGCACTCTTCTATGTTTACTGTTCTGTGTTCTGTGCTATGAAGATAAAGATGAGCTTTATCTGTCACATATACATCTAAATATACATTGAAATGCATTGGTTTGCACCATATCAAATCAGTGAGGGCAGCCCACAACTGTCATCATGCTTCCATTGCCAACATAGCATGCCCACGGCTCACCAACTCTACCATGCTTCTGGTGCCAATGTAGAATGCCCATGGCTCACCAACCCTACCTGCTTCTGGTGCCAACGTAAAATGCCCACGGCTCACCAACCCTACATTTCCGGTGCCATCATAGTATGCTCACTGCACACAAACCCTACCGCATGAATGGAAACTGGAACACCTAGAGGAAACCCATGCATTCATGGGGACAAGGGACAAAGGACAAATTACTTACAGACAGCAGAGGGTATGAAATGCCCCACCTTACAGCTGGCATAGTAAAGCATGGCACAAAGTGCTCCTCTATCAGTCCGCCTCTCTGGCCAAGTTCATCTGGAACAGGGGGTTGAGGTGTGTACAGGGGTTTCTGAGGTGATGCTGGAGTATGGAGTGGAAGAGTGCAGGAAGAGGATTTGGGTGACGGGGGAGGTAGGGTAGGGAGCGTGGGAGTTCACAGTGGTTTGAACATACAGGTTGTGTTTGTGCGATTTAGGTGTGCTGAGTAGGGAGGGGGCTAGAGAGGGGAATGGAAGTGAGGTTGATTGCGGAGTAGAGGGTTTGGGAGAGTCTGGGGAGAGAGTACAGAGAGGTAGGGAGCAGAGGGTTTGGGAGAGTGGTTAGAGTGGGTGCCTGAAGAGTTGGGGAGTGGGGTTGTTGGGAGAGAGTGGGGAGTATGTGTTTATGGAGTTGGGGAGTAGGATTGTTGGGAGAGACTGGGGAGTGTGTGTTTATAGAGTTGGGGTTTGGGGTTGTTGGGAAGAGTGGGGAGTTTGTGTTTATAGAGTTGGGGAGTGGGGTTGTTGGGAGGGAGTGGGGAGTGTGTGTTTACGGAGTTGGGGAGTGGGGTTGTTGTGAGAGAGTGGAGAATGTATGTTTATAGAGCTCGGGAGTGGGGTTGTTGGGAGAGAGAGGGGAGTGTGTGTTTATGGAGTTGGGGAGTGGGGTTGTTGGGAGAGAGTGGGGAGTATGTGTTTATGGAGTTGGGGAGTAGGATTGTTGGGAGAGACTGGGGAGTGTGTGTTTATAGAGTTGGGGATTGGGGTTGTTGGGAAGAGTGGGGAGTTTGTGTTTATAGAGTTGGGGAGTGGGGTTGTTGGGAGAGAGTGGGGAGTGTGTGTTTATGGAGTTGGGGAGTGGGGTTGTTGTGAGAGACTGGGGAGGGTGTGTTTATAGAGTTGGGGAGTGAGGTGTTGGGAGAGAGTGGACAGTGTGTGTTTATGGAGTTGGGGAGTGGGGTTGTTGGGAGAGAGTGGGGAGTGTGTGTTTATAGAGTTGAGGAGTGGGGTTAGTGAGAGACAGTGCAGAGTGTGTGTTTATAGAGTTAGGGAGTGAGGAGTGTGTGTTTATGGAGTTGGGGAGTGGGGTTGTTGGGAGAGAGTGGGGAGTATGTGTTTATGGAGTTGGGGAGTAGGATTGTTGGGAGAGACTGGGGAGTGTGTGTTTATAGAGTTGGGGATTGGGGTTGTTGGGAAGAGTGGGGAGTTTGTGTTTATAGAGTTGGGGAGTGGGGTTGTTGGGAGAGAGTGGGGAGTGTGTGTTTATGGAGTTGGGGAGTGGGGTTGTTGTGAGAGAGTGGAGAATGTATGTTTATAGAGCTCGGGAGTGGGGTTGTTGGGAGAGAGAGGGGAGTGTGTGTTTATAGAGTTGGGGAGTGAGGTTGTTGGGAGAGAGTGGACAGTGTGTGTTTATGGAGTTGGGGAGTGGGGTTGTTCAGAGAGAGTGGGGAGGGTGTGTTTATAGTGTCGTGGAGTGGGGTTGTTGGGAGAGAGTGGGGAGAGTGTGTTTATAGACTTGGGGAGTGTGGTTGTTGGGAGAGAGTGGGGAGTGTGTGTTTATTGAGTTGGGGAGTGGGGTTGTTGGGAGAGAGTGGGGAGTGTGTGTTTATGAAGTTGGGGAGTGGGGTTATTGGGTGAGAGTGGGGAGTGTGTGTTTATGGAGTTGGGGAGTGGGGTTGGTGAGAGACAGAGTAGAGTATGTGTTTATAGAGTTAGGGAGTGGGGAGTGTCTGTTTATAGAGTTGGGGAGTGGGGTTGTTGGGAGAGAGTGAGGACTGTGTGTGTATACAGTTGGGGAGTATGGTTGTTGGGAGAGAGTGGGGAGTGTGTGTTTATAGAGTTGGGGAGTGGGGTTGTTGGGAAGAGTGGGGAGTGTGTGTTGATAGAGTTAGGGAGTGGGGTTGTTGGGAGAGAGCGGGGAGTTTGCGTTTATAGAGTTGGGGACTGGGTTTATTGGGAAGAGTGGGGAGTTTGTGTTTATAGAGTTGGGGAGCAGCGTTGTTGGAAGAGAGTGGGGAGTGTTTGGTTATAGAGCTGGGGAGTGTGGTTGTTGGGAGAGAGTGGGGAGTGTGTGTTTATAGAGTTGAGGAGTGGGGTTGGTGAGAGACAGTGCAGAGTGCGTGTTTATAGAGTTAGGGAGTGAGGAGTGTGTGTTTATGGAGTTGGGGAGTGGGGTTGTTGGGAGAGAGTGGGGATTATGTGTTTATGGAGTTGGGGAGTAGGATTGTTGGGAGAGACTGGGGACTGTGTGTTTATAGAGTTGGGGATTGGGGTTGTTGGGAAGAGTGGGGAGTTTGTGTTTATAGAGTTGGGGAGTGGGGTTGTTGGGAGAGACTGGGGAGGGTGTGTTTATAGAGTTGGGGAGTGAGGTTGTTGGGAGAGAGTGGACAGTGTGTGTTTATGGAGTTGGGGAGTGGGGTTGTTCAGAGAGAGTGGGGAGGGTGTGTTTATAGTGTCGTGGAGTGCGGTTGTTGGGAGAGAGTGGGGAGAGTGTGTTTATAGACTTGGGGAGTGTGGTTGTTGGGAGAGAGTGGGGAGTGTGTGTTTATAGAGTTAGGGAGTGGGGTTGTTGGGAGAGAGTAGGGAGTGAGTGTTTATAGAGTTGGGGAGTGGGGTTGTTGGGAGAGACTGGGGAGTGTGTGTTTATGGAGTTGGGGAGTGCTGTTCTGGGAGAGATTGGGGAGTGTGTGTTTATAGAGTTGGGGAGTAGGGTTGTTGGGAGAGAGTGGGGAGTGTGTGTTTATAGAGTTGTGGAGTGGGGTTGTTGGGAGAGAGTGGGGAGTGTGTGTTTATGGAGTTGGGGAGTGGGGTTTTTGGGAGAGAGTGGGGAGTGTGTGTTTATTGAGTTTGGGTGTGGGGTTGTTGGGAGAGAGTGGGGAGAGTGTGTTTATGGAGTTGGGGAGTGGGGTTTTTGGGAGAGAGTGGGAGTGTGTGTTTATGGAGTTGTGGAGTGGGGTTGTTGGGAGAGAGTGGGGAGTGTGTGTTTATTGAGTTTGGGTGTGGGGTTGTTGGGAGAGAGTGGGGAGAGTGTGTTTATGGAGTTGGTGAGTGGAGTTGTTGTGAGAGAGTGGAGAGTTTGTGTTAATGGAGTTGGGGAGTGGGGTTTTTGGGAGAGAGTGGGAGTGTGTGTTTATGGAGTTGTGGAGTGAGGTTGTTGGGAGAGAGTGGGGAGTGTGTGTTTATAGAGTTGTGGAGTGGGGTTGTTGGGAGAGAGTGGGGAGTATGTGTTTATGGAGTTGGGGAGTAGGATTGTTGGGAGAGACTGGGGAGTGTGTGTTTATAGAGTTGGGGATTGGGGTTGTTGGGAAGAGTGGGGAGTTTGTGTTTATAGAGTTGGGGAGTGGGGTTGTTGGGAGAGAGTGGGGAGTGTGTGTTTATGGAGTTGGGGAGTGGGGTTGTTGTGAGAGAGTGGAGAATGTATGTTTATAGAGCTCGGGAGTGGGGTTGTTGGGAGAGAGAGGGGAGTGTGTGTTTATAGAGTTGGGGAGTGAGGTTGTTGGGAGAGAGTGGACAGTGTGTGTTTATGGAGTTGGGGAGTGGGGTTGTTCAGAGAGAGTGGGGAGGGTGTGTTTATAGTGTCGTGGAGTGGGGTTGTTGGGAGAGAGTGGGGAGAGTGTGTTTATAGACTTGGGGAGTGTGGTTGTTGGGAGAGAGTGGGGAGTGTGTGTTTATAGAGTTGGGGAGTGGGGTTGTTGGGAGAGAGTGGGGAGTGTGTGTTTATGAAGTTGGGGAGTGGGGTTATTGGGTGAGAGTGGGGAGTGTGTGTTTATGGAGTTGGGGAGTGGGGTTGGTGAGAGACAGAGTAGAGTATGTGTTTATAGAGTTAGGGAGTGGGGAGTGTCTGTTTATAGAGTTGGGGAGTGGGGTTGTTGGGAGAGAGTGAGGACTGTGTGTGTATACAGTTGGGGAGTATGGTTGTTGGGAGAGAGTGGGGAGTGTGTGTTTATAGAGTTGGGGAGTGGGGTTGTTGGGAAGAGTGGGGAGTGTGTGTTGATAGAGTTAGGGAGTGGGGTTGTTGGGAGAGAGCGGGGAGTTTGCGTTTATAGAGTTGGGGACTGGGTTTATTGGGAAGAGTGGGGAGTTTGTGTTTATAGAGTTGGGGAGCAGCGTTGTTGGAAGAGAGTGGGGAGTGTTTGGTTATAGAGCTGGGGAGTGTGGTTGTTGGGAGAGAGTGGGGAGTGTGTGTTTATAGAGTTGAGGAGTGGGGTTGGTGAGAGACAGTGCAGAGTGCGTGTTTATAGAGTTAGGGAGTGAGGAGTGTGTGTTTATGGAGTTGGGGAGTGGGGTTGTTGGGAGAGAGTGGGGATTATGTGTTTATGGAGTTGGGGAGTAGGATTGTTGGGAGAGACTGGGGACTGTGTGTTTATAGAGTTGGGGATTGGGGTTGTTGGGAAGAGTGGGGAGTTTGTGTTTATAGAGTTGGGGAGTGGGGTTGTTGGGAGAGACTGGGGAGGGTGTGTTTATAGAGTTGGGGAGTGAGGTTGTTGGGAGAGAGTGGACAGTGTGTGTTTATGGAGTTGGGGAGTGGGGTTGTTCAGAGAGAGTGGGGAGGGTGTGTTTATAGTGTCGTGGAGTGCGGTTGTTGGGAGAGAGTGGGGAGAGTGTGTTTATAGACTTGGGGAGTGTGGTTGTTGGGAGAGAGTGGGGAGTGTGTGTTTATAGAGTTAGGGAGTGGGGTTGTTGGGAGAGAGTAGGGAGTGAGTGTTTATAGAGTTGGGGAGTGGGGTTGTTGGGAGAGACTGGGGAGTGTGTGTTTATGGAGTTGGGGAGTGCTGTTCTGGGAGAGATTGGGGAGTGTGTGTTTATAGAGTTGGGGAGTAGGGTTGTTGGGAGAGAGTGGGGAGTGTGTGTTTATAGAGTTGTGGAGTGGGGTTGTTGGGAGAGAGTGGGGAGTGTGTGTTTATGGAGTTGGGGAGTGGGGTTTTTGGGAGAGAGTGGGGAGTGTGTGTTTATTGAGTTTGGGTGTTGGGTTGTTGGGAGAGAGTGGGGAGAGTGTGTTTATGGAGTTGGGGAGTGGGGTTTTTGGGAGAGAGTGGGAGTGTGTGTTTATGGAGTTGTGGAGTGGGGTTGTTGGGAGAGAGTGGGGAGTGTGTGTTTATTGAGTTTGGGTGTGGGGTTGTTGGGAGAGAGTGGGGAGAGTGTGTTTATGGAGTTGGTGAGTGGAGTTGTTGTGAGAGAGTGGAGAGTTTGTGTTAATGGAGTTGGGGAGTGGGGTTTTTGGGAGAGAGTGGGAGTGTGTGTTTATGGAGTTGTGGAGTGAGGTTGTTGGGAGAGAGTGGGGAGTGTGTGTTTATAGAGTTGTGGAGTGGGGTTGTTGGGAGAGAGTGGGGAGTGTGTGTTTATGGAGTTGGGGAGTGGGGTTTTTGGGAGAGAGTGGGGAGTGTGTGTTTATTGAGTTTGGGTGTGGGGTTGTTGGGAGAGAGTGGGGAGAGTGTGTTTATGGAGTTGGGGAGTGGGGTTGTTGGGAGAGAGTGGGGAGTGTGTGTTTATAGAGTTGGGGAGTGGGGTTGTTGAGAGAGAGTGGGGAGTGTGTGTGTGTTTATAGAGTTAGGGATTGGGGACTGTGTGTTTATGGAGTTGGGGAGTGGGGTTGTTGGAAGAGAGTGGGGAGTGTGTGTTTATAGAGTTTGGGAGTGGGGTTGTTGGAAAAGAGTGGGGTGTGTGTGTTTATGGAGTTGGGGAGTGGGGTTGTTGGAAGAGAGTGGGGATTGTGTGTTTGTAGAGTTTGGGAGTGGGGTTGTTGGAAAAGAGTGGGGAGTGTGTGTTTATGGAGTTGGGGAGTGGGGTTGTTGGGAGAGAGTGGGGAGTGTGTGTTTATAGAGTTGGGGAATGGGGTTGTTGAGAGAGTGTGGGGAGTGTGTGTTTATGGAATTGGGGAGTGGGTTGTTGTTAGAGAGTGGAGAGTGTGTGTTTATGGAGTTGGGGAGTGTGGTTGTTGAGAGAGAGTGGGGAGTGTGTGTTCATGGAGTTGGTAAGTGGGGTTGTTGGGAGAGAGTGGGGAGTGTGTGTTTATGGAGTTGGGGAGTGGGGTTGTTGGGAGAGAGTGGGGAGTGTGTGTTTATGGAGTTGTGGAGTGGGGTTTTTGGGAGAGAGTGGGAGTGTGTGTTTATGGAGTTGTGGAGTGAGGTTGTTGGGAGAGAGTGGGGAGTGTGTGTTTATAGAGTTGTGGAGTGGGGTTGTTGGGAGAGAGTGGGGAGTGTGTGTTTATAGAGTTGGGGAGTGGGGTTGTTGAGAGAGAGTGGGGAGTGTGTGTGTGTTTATAGAGTTAGGGATTGGGGACTGTGTGTTTATGGAGTTGGGGAGTGGGGTTGTTGGAAGAGAGTGGGGAGTGTGTGTTTATAGAGTTTGGGAGTGGGGTTGTTGGAAAAGAGTGGGGTGTGTGTGTTTATGGAGTTGGGGAGTGGGGTTGTTGGAAGAGAGTGGGGAGTGTGTGTTTGTAGAGTTTGGGAGTGGGGTTGTTGGAAAAGAGTGGGGAGTGTGTGTTTATGGAGTTGGGGAGTGGGGTTGTTGGGAGAGAGTGGGGAGTGTGTGTTTATAGAGTTGGGGAATGGGGTTGTTGAGAGAGTGTGGGGAGTGTGTGTTTATGGAATTGGGGAGTGGGTTGTTGTTAGAGAGTGGAGAGTGTGTGTTTATGGAGTTGGGGAGTGTGGTTGTTGAGAGAGAGTGGGGAGTGTGTGTTTATGGAGTTGGGGAGTGGGGTTTTTGGGAGAGAGTGGGAGTGTGTGTTTATGGAGTTGTGGAGTGGGGTTGTTGGGAGAGAGTGGGGAGTGTGTGTTTATTGAGTTTGGGTGTGGGGTTGTTGGGAGAGAGTGGGGAGAGTGTGTTTATGGAGTTGGTGAGTGGAGTTGTTGTGAGAGAGTGGAGAGTTTGTGTTTATGGAGTTGGGGAGTGGGGTTTTTGGGAGAGAGTGGGAGTGTGTGTTTATGGAGTTGTGGAGTGAGGTTGTTGGGAGAGAGTGGGGAGTGTGTGTTTATAGAGTTGTGGAGTGGGGTTGTTGGGAGAGAGTGGGGAGTGTGTGTTTATGGAGTTGGGGAGTGGGGTTTTTGGGAGAGAGTGGGGAGTGTGTGTTTATTGAGTTTGGGTGTGGGGTTGTTGGGAGAGAGTGGGGAGAGTGTGTTTATGGAGTTGGGGAGTGGGGTTGTTGTGAGAGAGTGGAGAGTTTGTGTTTATAGAGTTGGGGGTGGAGTTGTTGGGAGAGTGTGGGGTTGTTGGGAGAGAGTGGGGAGTGTGTGTTTATGGAGTTGGGGAGTGAGGTTGTTGGGAGAGAGTGGAGAGTGTGTTCATGGAGTTGGGGAGTGGGGTTGTTGGGAGAGACTGGGGAGTCAGTGTTTATGCATTTGGGGAGTGGGGTTGTTTGGAGTGGGTGGAGAGTGTGTGTTTATTGAGTTGTGGTGTAGAGGGTTCGGGAAAGAGTGGGGGATGGTTGCTGAGAGTTGGGGTTTAGGAAAGAGTGGAGAGTGTGTGTTTAGAGACTTAGGGAGTAGAGGGTTGGGGAGAGAGTCGGGAAAGGGTGTTGAGCGATTTGGGGGTTGGGTGGTGAGTGTGTGTTTAGAGTGTTGAGTAGAGGGTTTGGGAAAAAGTGGGCTGTGGGTGTTTGGAGATGTGTGTCGAGAGGGTTTGGGAGAAGTATGGAGTGTCTGTTTAGTGAGTTGGGGCGCGGAGGGTTTTGGAGAGGGTATTTAGAGAGTTAGGGAGTAGACGGTGTTTAGAGAGTTGGGGGTTAGATGGAGAGTGTGTGTTTAGGGAGTTGGGCAGGAGAGGGTTTGAGAGAGAGTGGGGAGTAGGTGTTTAGAGAGTTTAGAGAGTTATGGGCAGAGGGTTTGGGAGAGAGTGGAAATGGTTGCTGAGAGTTGGAGAGTAGAGTGGGAGAGTGGAGAGTCGGTGTCTTAAGAGTTGGGGAGTATGGTTGTTTGGAGAGAGTGGGTAGTGGGTGCTTATTGTGTTCGGGACTAGACAGGGAGAGAGTAGAGTGTGGATGTTTAGAGAGTAGGGGAGCAGAAGGTATGGGAGAGAGTGGTGAGTAGGTGGTTGGAGAGTTGGGGTAGAGTGGGGAGTGTGTACTTAGAGAGCTGGGGTTTAGTGGGGAGTGTGTATTTGGAGAGTTGGGGAGAGTCTGGGGTATGGTTGCTGAAAGTTGGAGAGTAGAGGGTTTCGGTGAGAGTGAGGGTGGATATTTACAGAACTGGGGAGAGTGGGGTTTGGGAGAGAGTGGGTGTCTAGAGAGTTGGGGAGTGGGATTGTTGGGAGATAGTGGGGAGTGGGTGTTTATAGAGTTGAGGAGTAGAGGGTTTGGGAAAGTCTGGGAAGAGGGTGCTGAGAGTTGTGGAGTAGACGGTTCTGGAAAGGGTGAGAAGTGGGTGTTTAGAGAGTTAGGGAGCAGAGCATTTGGGAGAGAGTGAGGAGTGGATGTTGAAAGAGTTGGGTAGTGGAGAGTTTGGGAGAGAGTTGGGAGTGGGTGTTTGGAGAGTTGGGGAGTTGGGGGTTTGGTTGAGAGTGCCAAGAGGGAGCAGGGAGTGGGTGTGTTGAGAATTGAGGAATAGGGGGACGTTGCTGAGAAGTGGCAGTTGGATTGCCACCCAGAAAGGTGTGAAGTTAGTCCTGATGAAGGGTCTCGGCCTGAAACGTTGACTGCACCTCTTCCTAGAGATGCTGCCTGGCCTGCTGTGTTCACCAGCAACTTTTATAAGGTGTGAAGTGGTTCATTCTGGTACGTCAAATTGAAGGCAGAATGTAATATTAATAGTAAAACTCTTGGCAATGTGGAGGATCAGAGAGATCTTGGGGTCCTGGTCCATAGGACACTCAAAACTGCTGTGCAAGTTAACCGTTTTGTTAAGAAGGCATATGGTGTGTTGGCATTCATCAACCGTGTTCAAGAACCATGAGGTAATGTTACAGTTTTATAAGACCTTAGTTAGACCCCACTTGGAGTACTGGGTTTACTTCTGCTTACCTCACTACAGGAGGGATGTGGATGCTATAGTAAAAGTACAGAGGAGATTTACAAGGATGTTGCCTGGATTGGATTGCGTGCCTTACGAAAATTGGCTAAGTGAACTTGGTCTTTTCTGCTTGGAACCACGGAGGATGAGAGGTGACCTGACAGAGGTGTATAAGATGATGAGGGGCATTGATCGTGTGGATAGCAAGAGGCTTTTTCCCAGGGCTGAAATGGCTAACACGAGGCAGTTTTAAGGTGCTTGGAAATAGGTACAGAGAGGATGTCAGAGGTAAGTTTTTTACACAGAGACCAGTGGATGCGTGGAATGCACTGCCGATGACAGTGTTGGAGGCAGATTCAATAGGGACTTTTAAGAGAGTCTTAGGTAGGTACATGGAGCTTAGAAAACTAGAGGGCTATGCGGTAGGGAAATTCTAGGCAGTTTCTCGAGAAGGTTACGTGGTAGGCACAACATTGTGGACCGAAGGGCCTGTAATGTGCTGTATATGTTCTATGTTCTATGATTGGGTGTTTAGTGAGTTGGGGAGTAAAGGGTTTGGAAGAGAATAGGGAGAGAGTGTATAGAGAGTTGGGTAGTAGAAGGTTTGAGAGAGAGTAGGGAGTGTGTATTTAGAGTGCTGGGGAATGGGGGAGTGGTTGGAAAAGAGTGGAGAGCAGGTGTTTAGAGATTTGGGGAGGGAGTAGGGAGTGGCTGCTTAGAGAGTTGGGGAGTAGAGGAGTTGGGAGAGAGTGGGGAGTGGAAGTGAGTGAGTAGGTGGGTAGAGAGTTGGGGAGTTGAAGGTTTGGTTGAGAGTGCCAAGTGGTGCGTAAAAAGTCGAGAATTAGAGAGATACAGAGGGAGTAGTGGGTGGGTGTGTTGGGCAGGGGGATTGGGAGAGAGTGAGGAATGGGCCCTTGAGAGTGGGAGTGAATGGGGAGAAGTTGTGAGTGAATGGATCAATTGGATCAGTTTTGTTCTATGTTCCATGTTACGCTGGTCTGGGCAGTTTGGAGACTAACCTATCAATCACTTCCCTCCCTACATGCCTACCTTTTTATCTACTGTTAAAGTTTTATTCACCAATTACACTTTGAAGCTACTAAACTTCTTGGTTGCTTATGTCTGGCAGATGCACTGTGGATCCCAGTACTTTCGTCCTTCTCTTCAACAATAGCCACCCCAATTTCTCCAGAGACAGGAGCAACCCACGAGTGTTGGGGCCTCTGTTTCTCACTCAAATCACAACGATTCTTCCAGTTAGTACAGAGCAAGAACTGTAACCTCACAAAGCTTCTCAAACAGGGATAACCAGGGGATTTCTTGTTTAAATCCCTTCCCATTCACTGCCAGAGCCTGGAAATTTACTTCCTACCTCATTGAAGCTTATTCGATACTGAAAGGTGCAGGTAGAATGTATATGGAGAGGATTTTCCCATTAGTAGGAGAGTTTAGAATTGAAGGGCATAGCCTCAAAACAAGGAACATCCTTTTAGAACAGAGAAAAAGAAGACTTCTTCAGCCAGAGGGTGGTGATTCTGAGGAATTTGTTGCCACAGAGGGTCGTGGCGGCCAAGTCAGTGAGTGCTTTTAAAGAGAGATTTCTTGGTAAAGAAATTAACGGTTCAGGGAGCAGGCAGGAGAACGGGTTGGGAAAATAAAAATCAGCCACAATTGAATGATGGAGCAGAATTGATAGGCTGAATTACCTAATATTGCTCATACATCATACAGTCTTTTGGTCTTAGAGTTACTCAAAACAGCATTCGTGAACCTGTTGGAAGTTTTAATGACAATTGCTTATCACACAATAGATTCTATTTTTGGCTCTGAATTATTTTACACTGCTCCTGACACTGGGGCTAATAAATTGGTAAATTGGCTTATTATTTTCACATGAACTGAAGTGCAGTGAAACAAACTTGTTTTGCCTGCCGTCCATACAGATCAGTATGCTGAGGTAGTCTAGTTTACGAACCTTACAACCATCAGGCTCCTGAACCAGTGTGGATAACTTCACTCGCCTTAATGCTGAACTGATGCCACAACCTATGGGCTCACTTTCATGAACTCCACAACTCATATTCTCAGTATTTTTGCTTTTTGCATGGTTTGTCTTCTATTGCACATTGGCTAATTGTCAGAATTTGTCTGCTTATGTATCATTTTTCATAAATTCAGTTGTATTTCCCTGTAAATGTACTCAAGATGAATCTGAAGGAAGCGTATGGTAACATATACACTCAGTGGCCACTTTATTAGATACAGAAGTCACCTAATAAATTAGCCAATGAGTATATGTTTGTGATCCTCTTTGCCGTAGCCCATTCAACTTCAAGGTTCAATGCATTGTGCATTCAGAGATGCTCTTTTGCACACCACTGTTGTAACACAAGACTGTTTGAATTGCTGTTGTCATCCTGTCAGCTTGAACCAGTCTGAAATTTCTCCTCTGACCGCCCTCATTAACAAGGCATTTTTGCCCACAGAATGCCATTCACTGGATGTTTTTAGTCTTTCAAACCATTCTCTGTAAACGCTAGAGACCTGCTGTGCTTGGAAATCCCAGGAGATCAGCAGTTTCTGAGATACTCAAACCACCCTGTCTGACACCAACAATCATTCCACGGTTAAAATCACTTATATCAATTTCTTCCCCCAACCTGATGTTTGTTCTGAACAACAAGTAAACTTCTTGACCATGTCAAAGGTTCAAAGGTTCATTTATTATCAAAGCATATATTGATATGCAATTCTGAAATTTGTCTTCTCCAGATAGCCATGAAACAAAGAAAGAACATGAAATCATTCAGAGAGAAACATCAAACACACCCCTCCCACCTCACCCCACAAAGAAAAGAACGGCATCCCGATCATCAATCCCTAAAACCCCTCCGTTCACACACAACGGAACAAGATCATTGACCCCCAACCAGCCGCTCTCCCACACAAAAAATTAACAGAACATTAGTCCCCAAACCCCCTCCCTTCACGCAACAAAGTTGAAAAGAAACGAGCGATAAAAACACAGAACATAAAAACCACAGTCCGCAGTCCATAAACCCAATAGTCCAATCTGTAAATGCAGAAGCATGATACCATTCTCCGATATCACCAACATTCATCGAAAGAGAAGAAGCCACATGAGGCAGAGAGGCCTATCTGCCTGCCTTAGCAAGCCGCAAAGCGTTCGGCCGCTCACACACCCCTTCTCCAGCAGTCAATTAATGAGCAGATATACAGGTGTATCTAATGAAATAGTTTCTGAGTGTATTCATTTGAGGGACGTGGCCTTCACAGGCTGAGCCGGGACTTAACTGACCATCCCTAGATATTCTTGCAAAGGAGCGGTGAGCTGCCTTCTTGGTTGGGTCTACTATGCTATGAATTTTGACCCAGTGACGGTGAGGAAATGGTAATATATTTGAAGTTCATTCAACTCCAAGGTCAAGTTATTGTCACCTGACTGTACATACATACAAGCAAAGAAAACAATGTTCCTCTGGACCATAGTGCACCCACAAAACACACAGCACATGAAACAAAACATACCACAGGAAAGTTAATGAAATGTGTTACGAGAATACACATAAAATTAAGAATGTTTGCTGGCCTGGGCTAGCATCAGTGGCATCAGCAGTTGGTCTGCCACCTGCCCTCACGGGAAGGAGAGATAAGGAACAATGGAGCAGCGTCTGGAGATGTGTAATGAAGGGACGGGAGAGAGAGCTGTCTGGAGCGGTTCCCCCTTTGAACCCTGAACTGTTTGAAGTGATGGACAGGCGATACCCCAGCAGGGGGATAAAAAGGGACCGGTTCGCTAAGGCGGACACACGCCACCCGAGGTAACAAGACCCTGGAAGCGGTGCGCCTCTCACGAGTAGGTGAGAAGTATCAGACAACGACCAGGGTGGAAAGGTACGATCAGCGGGAACCCGGTGTGTGTCCGCCCTTGCCTGGGTGCCAGGTTCACTGCAGAGGATCGACCACATCTGGAGGAGGGGTCACAGTCGGTGACCTCAGGTGACACCACCAAGGACCCGCCCAAAAAGTTGCTTGTGAGCATCTCGCCGGTCTGTGAGTGAAGCTGTGCTGAATGATGAGTTGTTCCTGTTCTCTCTGTCTCTCTCCCTGTACGTAGTCCATCGCCACGGCAACGGTTACTGCGAAATGAACTACTAAAACTGGACTGAACTTTGAGTCACTTTGAAATTTGGTCATTTACCCCTAGACAATGATAGAGCTTGATTGATGCTGTTATCTTAATTCTGTGCTCATGTGTGGTTATCATTGCTGAACTGTTGCATTTATTATCCTTTCGATTACGGTGTTGTTTGTTTCTTTAATAAAACTTTCTTAGTTCTAGTACTCCAGACTCCAACTGAGTGATCCATTTCTGCTGGTTTGGCAACCCAGTTACGGGGTACGTAACAAATGTAATTCAAAGTTCATGTCGTGCAGGTAAACAGTAAACAGCTCGCTGTCCTTGTGACAAGACCTCAGTGGTGGCTGGGCATTCACTGGTCTCGACTATACCTCTTCCCACACTGCCACATGCAAAAATGCTGTTCCCTATTCCCAGTTCCTCTGTCTCCGCCACATCTGCTCTCAGGATGAGGTTTTCCGTTCCAGGACATCTCAAATGTCCTCTTTCTTTAAGGATCGTGGTTTCCCTTCTGCTGTCATCAATGATGTCCTTCCCCTTGTCCTCACCTACCACCCCTCCAGCCTCCAGACCCAGCACATTATCCTCCGCAACTTCCACCACCTTCAACAGGACCCCACCACTAAGCACATCTTTCCCTCTCCACCCCTCTCCGCTTTCCACAGGGTTCGGTTCCTCCACGACTCCCTGATCCACACGTCCCTCCCCACGGATCTCCCACCCGGCACTTATCCTGTAAGCGCAAGTGCTACTCCTGTCCCTACACCTCCTCTCTTGCCACCATTCAGGGCCCCAAACAGTCCCTCCAAGTGAGGCAACACTTCACTTGTGAGTCTGTTGGGGTCATCTATCGCATCCGGTGTTCCCGGTGAGGCCTCCTCTACATCGGTGAAACCCGACGCAGATTGGGGGACCGCTTTGTCGAGCACCTCCGCTCCGTCCGTCACAACAGACAGAATCTCCCAGTTGCCACCCACTTCAACTCTGCTTCCCATTCCCATTCGGATATGTCCATACATGGCCTCCTCTACTGCCATGATGAGGCTAAACTCAGGTCGGAGGAGCAACACCTCATATACCATCTGGGTAGTCTCCAGCCCCTTGGTATGAATATTGAATTATCCAATTTCCGGTAATTCCCTCCCCCTCCCTTCCCATATCACAGTTTCACTCTGCCCCCTCCCCCAGCTGCCTATCACCTCCCTCATGGTTCTGCCTCCTTCTACTACCCATTGTGTTTTCCCCTATTCCTTCTTCACCTTTCCTGCCTATCACCTCGCTGCTTCCCCTCCCTCACCCCTTTATCTTTCCCCTTACCAGTTTTTCACCTGGCACCTACCAGCCTTCTCCTCCCC
Source organism: Mobula hypostoma (assembly GCF_963921235.1). NCBI lineage: Eukaryota > Metazoa > Chordata > Chondrichthyes > Myliobatiformes > Myliobatidae > Mobula > Mobula hypostoma. The sequence goes on along the minus strand of NC_086106.1, from coordinate 38,556,000 downwards.
CCCCTCCCCCCACCTTCTTTAAAGGGCCTCTGCCCCTTCCCTCTTCAGTCCTGATGAAGGGTTCCGGCCCGAAACGTCAACTCATCGTTTCCATGGATGCTGCCTGACCTGCTGAGTTCCTCCAGCGTGTTGTGAGTGTTGCTTTAACCCCAGCATCTACAGATTATTTTGTATTCACTGGTCTCACAGCCTGAGGGTAGAAGCTGTTACCCAGACTGACTGTGACGAGACATCGGTGGTGGCTGGGTAATCACTGGTCTCACAGCGTGAGGAAAGAAGCTGTTACCCAGACTGGCAGTCCTCACCCTGATGCTTCCTGACAGTTCGTTACGGAACTGGAGCTGCAGCTCGATGACCTTCGTCTGGTCAGGGAGGGTGAGGAGGTGATAGAGAGGAGTTGCAGGCAGGTGGTCACGCCGGGGCCACGGGAGGCAGACAAGTGGGTCACGGTTAGGAGGGGGAAGGGGAAAAGTCAGGTAATAGGGAGTACCCCGGTGGCTGTGCCCCTTAACAACAGGTACTCCTGTTTGAGTACTGTTGGGGGGGCAGCTTACCCGGGGGAAGCGACAGTGGCCGTGCCTCCGGCACAGAGTCTGGCCCTGTAGCTCAGAAGGGTAGGGCAAGGAAGAGGAGGGCAGTTGTGATAGGGGACTCGATAGTAAGGGGGTCAGATAGGCGATTCTGTGGACGCAGTCCAGAGACCCGAATGGTAGTTTGCCTCCCTGGTGCCAGGGTCCGGGATATTTCTGATCGTGTCCAAGATATCCTGAAGTGGGAGGGTGAGGAGCCAGAGGTTGTGGTACATATAGGTACCAATGACTTAGGTAGGAAAAGGGATGAGGTCCTGAAAGGAGAATATAGGGAGCTAGGAAGGGAGTTGAGAAAAAGAACCGCAAAGGTAGTAATCTCGGGATTACTGCCTATGCCACGCGACAGTGAGAGTAGGAATGCGATGAGGTGCAGGATAAATGCGTGGCTGAGGGATTGGAGCAGGGGGCAGGGTTTCAAGTTTTTGGATCATTGGGACCTCTTTTGGCACAGGCGTGACCTGTACAAAAAGGACGGGTTACACTTGAATCCTAGGGGGACCAATATCCTGGCAGGGAGATTAGCGGGGGCTACTGAGGTGACTTTAAACTAGAATGGTTGGGGGGTGGGAATCAAATTAAAGAGGCTAGGCGTGAGGAGGTTAGTTCACAACAGGGGGATGGGAACCAGTGCAGAGAGACAGAGGGGTGTAAAGTGAGGGTAGAAGCAAAATGTACTAAGGAGAAAAGTAAAAGTGGCAGGCCGACAAATCCAGGGCAAGCATTAAAAAGGGCCACTTTTCAACGTAATTGTATAAGGGCTAAGGGAGTTGTAAAAGAGTGCCTGAAAGCTTTGTGTGTCAATGCAAGGAGCATTCGTAATAAGGTGGATGAATTGAAAGTGCAGATTGTTATTAATGATTATGATATAGTTGGGATCACAGAGACATGGCTCCAGGGTGACCAGGGATGGGAGCTCAACGTTCAGGGATATTCAATATTCAGGAGGGATAGACATGAAGGAAGGGGAGGTGGGGTGGCGTTGCTGGTTAAAGAAGAGATTAACGCAATAGAAAGGAAGGACATAAGCCGGGAAGATGTGGAATCGATATGGGTAGAGCTGCGTAACACTAAGGGGCAGAAGACGCTGGTGGGAGTTGTGTACAGGCCACCTAACAGTAGTAGTGAGGTCGGAGATGGTATTAAACAGGAAATTAGAAATGTGTGCAATAAAGGAACAGCAGTTATAATGGGTGACTTCAATCTACATGTAGACTGGGTGAACCAAATTGGTAAAGGTGCTGAGGAAGAGGATTTCTTGGAATGTATGCGGGATGGTTTTTTGAACCAACATGTCGAGGAACCAACTAGAGAGCAGGCTATTCTGGACTGGGTTTTGAGCAATGAGGAAGGGTTAATTAGCAATCTTGTCGTGAGAGGCCCCTTGGGTAAGAGTGACCATAATATGGTGGAATTCTTCATTAAGATGGAGAGTGACATAGGTAATTCAGAAACAAAGGTTCTGAACTTAAAGAGGGGTAACTTTGAAGGTATGAGACGTGAATTAGCTAAGATACTCTGGCAAATGACACTTAAAGGATTGACGGTGGATATGCAATGGCAAGCATTTAAAGGTTGCATGGATGAACTACAACAATTGTTCATCCCAGTTTGGCAAAAGAATAAATCAAGGAAGGTAGTGCACCCGTGGCTGACAAGAAAAATTAGAGATAGTATCAATTCCAAAGAAGAAGCATACAAATTAGCCAGAGAAAGTGGCTCACCTGAGGACTGGGAGAAATTCAGAGTTCAGCAGAGGAGGACAAAGGGCTTAATTAGGAAGGGGAAAAAAGATTATGAGAGAAAACTGGCAGGGAACATAAAAACTGACTGTAAAAGCTTTTATAGATATGTAAAAAGGAAAAGACTGGTAAAGACAAATGTAGGTCCCCTGCAGACAGAAACAGGTGAATTGATTATGGGGAGCAAGGACATGGCAGACCAATTGAATAATTACTTTGGTTCTGTCTTCACTAAGGAGGACATAAATAATCTTCCAGAAATAGTAGGGGACAGAGGGTCCAGTGAGATGGAGGAACTGAGCGAAATACATGTTAGTAGGGAAGTGGTGTTGGGTAAATTGAAGGGATTGAAGGCAGATAAATCCCCAGGGCCAGATGGTCTGCATCCTAGAGTGCTTAAGGAAGTAGCCCAAGAAATAGTGGATGCATTAGTGATAATTTTTCAAAACTCGTTAGATTCTGGACTAGTTCCTGAGGATTGGAGGGTGGCTAATGTAACCCCACTTTTTAAAAAAGGAGGGAGAGAGAAACCGGGGAATTATAGATCTGGTTAGCCTAACGTCGGTGGTGGGGAAACTGCTGGAGTCAGTTATCAAGGATGTGATAACAGCACATTTGGAAAGCGGTGAAATGATCGGACAAAGTCAGCATGGATTTGTGAAAGGAAAATCATGTCTGACGAATCTCATAGAATTTTTTGAGGATGTAACTAGTAAAGTGGATAGGGGAGAACCAGTGGATGTGGTATATTTGGATTTTCAAAAGGCTTTTGACAAGGTCCCACACAGGAGATTAGTGTGCAAACTTAAAGCACACGGTATTGGGGGTAAGGTATTGGTGTGGGTGGAGAATTGGTTAGCAGACAGGAAGCAAAGAGTGGGAATAAACGGGACCTTTTCAGAATGGCAGACGGTGACTAGTGGGGTACCGCAAGGCTCAGTGCTGGGACCCCAGTTACAATATATATTAATGACTTGGATGAGGGAATTAAATGCAGCATCTCCAAGTTTGCGGATGACACGAAGCTGGGTGGCAGTGTTAGCTGTGAGGAGGATGCTAAGAGGATGCAGGGTGACTTGGATAGGTTGGGTGAGTGGGCAAATTCATGGCAGATGCAATTTAATGTGGATAAATGTGAAGTTATCCACTTTGGTGGCAAAAACAGGAAAACAGATTATTATCTGAATGGTGGCCGATTAGGAAAAGGGGAGGTGCAACGAGACCTGAGTGTCATTATACACCAGTCATTGAAAGTGGGCATGCAGGTACAGCAGGCGGTGAAAAAGGCGAATGGTATGCTGGCATTTATAGCGAGAGGATTCGAGTACAGGAGCAGGGAGGTACTACTGCAGTTGTACAAGGCCTTGGTGAGACCACACCTGGAGTATTGTCTGCAGTTTTGGTCCCCTAATCTGAGGAAAGACATCCTTGCCATAGAGGGAGTACATTGAAGGTTCACCAGATTGATTCCTGGGATGGCAGGACTTTCATATGAAGAAAGACTGGATGAACTGGGCTTGTACTCGTTGGAATTTAGAAGATTGAGGGGGGATCTGATTGAAACGTATAAGATCCTAAAGGGATTGGACAGGCTAGATGCGGGAAGATTGTTCCCGATGTTGGGGAAGTCCAGAACGAGGGGTCACAGTTTGAGGATAGAGGGGAAGCCTTTTAGGACCAAGATTAGGAAAAACTTCTTCACACAGAGAGTGGTGAATCTGTGGAATTCTCTGCCACAGGAAACAGTTGAGGCTAGTTCATTGGCTATATTTAAGAGGGAGTTAGATATGGCCCTTGTGGCTACGGGGGTCAGGGGGTATGGAGGGAAGGCTGGGGCGGGGTTCTGAGTTGGATGATCAGCCATGATCATAATAAATGGCGGTGCAGGCTCGAAGGGCCGAATGGCCTACTCCTGCACCTATTTTCTATGTTTCTATGTAAGACGACGTGTGGCTTGGAGGGCAACTTCCAGCTGGGGCTGCTCCCCACCTTATTGCTGCTGGCTGAGGGCATGTGATTGCAAGGTGCTGTCTAAGGAATCTTGGTGAGTTCCTGCAGTCCATCTTATTGATGGTACCCACTACCCTTACTGTGCCAGTGGCAGGTAATGTAGATAATTGTGAATTTATCCACTTCAGTAGAAAACCAGTGAGGCACTATAAAGCTTGAATGGTGTTGATGTGTAGAGTCACAGTCATGTATAGCACAGAAACATGCCTTTCAGCTCACCTTGTCCACATAAATCACATTTTCCCTCCTAATCACCTGTCCAAGAGTCCAGGCACAAAGAGATTTCAATGTCAATTTTACAATAAAATCAGAAATGCTGGACACACACGGGATTCTGAAGATGCTGGAAATTTTGAGCAATACACGTCAATGCTGGAGGAACTCAGCAAGTCCAGCAGCATCTCTGCAGGCATGTGACGATCTGACATTTTGGGCCAAAACTTTGAATGTTTATTTTGTCCTGTAGATGCTGCCTGACTTGCTAAGTGTTGCAAAGTTTGCTGGAAATGCACAGTGGGTCAGGCTGCAGGTGCAGGGAGAGAAGCAGAGTTAAACACTTACACAAGGAAATCTGCAGATGCTTGAATTTCAAGCAACATGCATCAAAGTTGCTGGTGAACGCAGCAGGCCAGGCAGCATCTCTAGGAAGAGGTACAGTCAATGTTTCGGGCCGAGACTCTTCGTCAGGACTAACTGAAGGAAGAGTGAGTAAGAGATTTGAAAGTGGGAGGGTGAGGGGGAGATCCAAAATAATAGGAGAAGACAGGAGGGGGAGGGATGGAGCCAAGAGCTGGACAGGTGATTGGCAAAAGGGATATGAGGGGATCATGGGACAGGAGGTCCGGGGAGAAAGAAAAGGGGGAGGGGGGAAAAAACCCAGAGGATGGGCAAGGTGTATAGTGAGAGGGACAGAGGGAGAAAAATGAGAGAGAGAGAGAGAGAGAGAGAGAGAGAGAGAAAGTAAATAAATAAATAAATAACGGATGGGGTACGAAGGGGAGGTGGGGCGTTAGTGGAAGTTAGAGAAGTCAATGTTCATGCTATCAGGTTGGAGGCTACCCAGATGGAATATAAGGTGTTATTCCTCTCCGTAGATACAACCCGACCTCCAGTGTTGTGAAAGGCAGTGATGTTTGGTTGCAATGCCTTGATGAGACCACACATGGGGTTCCCATGTGCAGTCCTGTCTATTCACCTAAGATAAACTAAAGAGTGCAGCGTAAGTTTGAACGTTTACAGGACTTGAAGGACTAAACTGTCGGGAGACGTTGAGCAGGCTGGCTCTCTATTCATTGGAGTGACTTTACAGAAGTGTATAGAAGGAGTAACTTTATAGAAGTGTATAAAAGCATGAAAGTCTTTTTCCCAGGGAAAGCTAATCAAGCACATTCAAAGTTCAAAGTAAATTTATTGTCGAAGTACATATATGTCACCAAATCCATAATAGAATAATTATCTTTATAAAATCAATGAAACACTGCACCAACTTGGGTGTTGAACCAGTGTGCAAAAGACAACAAACTGAAAACACAAAAACAAGAAATAATAATAATAAATAAATAAACAATAAATATTGAAAACATGAGATGAAGCGTCCTTGAAAGTGAGGTCATAGGTTGTGGGAACATTTCAGTGATAGGACAAGTGAAGTTGAGTGATGTTATCCCCTTTGGTTCACAAGCCTGATGACTGAGGGGTAATAACTGTTCCTGAACCTGGTGGTGTAACTCCTAAGGCTCCTGTATCTGCTTCTTGATGGCAGCAGCGAGAAGAGAGCATAGTCTGGGTGGTGGAATTCTGTGATGATGGATGCTGCTTTCCTGTGACAACGCTTTGTGTAGACGCACTCAATGGTGGGGAGGTCTTCACTCGTAATGGACTGGGCCATACCCATTACTCTTTGTAGGATTTTCTGTTCAAGGGCATTGGTGTTTCCATACCAGGCTGTAATGCAGCCAGTTAATATACACTACACCACACATCTAGAAGTTTGTCAAAGTTTGAAATATCATGTTAAATCTTCGCGAACTCCTAAGGAAGTAGAGGCACTGCTGTGCTTGCTTTGCAATTGCAGCTTGGCCCAGCATGTAGGCTTAGCAGTTAACAAGCCCAGTTCAATAGCCACTGTTGTCTGTACATTTGCACATTCTCACCATGACCACGAGGTTTCCTCCGGGTGTTCTGGTTTCCTCCCACAATCCAAAAACATACTGGTCAGTGGGTTAATTGGTCATATGGTGTGGACTCATTGGGCTAGAGGGATCTGTTATTATCTTTATCTAAATAAAAACTAGAGGGCATGGGTTTAATGTAAGGGGGAAAGATCTAACAGGGACCTGAGGAACAACTTAGTCACACAGAGATTCGAGAGACTACAGATACTGGTACAAATCAGTGAGTCAGTCAAGTCTCTTTCCTCCTACAGATGCTCCTCGACCCACTGAGATCCTCCAACAGATTGTTTGTTGTTTCTCCACCCAGAGGCAGGGGCCTATATGAATGAGCTGCAAGTGCAAGGAACGAGCGACATGGTAGCATGGTGGCTAACGTAACGCTTTATATCGTCAGTGTCCTGGGTTCAATTCCCACTGCTGCCAGTAAAAAGCCTGTACATTCTCCCCTTCACCACACGGGTTTCCTCTGGGTGCTACGGTTTCCTCTCACACTCCAAAGATGTGAGGGTTAGGGTTAGTAAGTTGTGAGCGTGGTATGTTGCAACGTGCAGGCTGCCCGCAGCACCACTTGGACTGTGTTGGCTGTTGGTGCAAATGACGCATTTAACTGTATGCTTGGAGTACATGTGACAAAGTTGATCTTTATCTGTCATTAATCTTTAAGTGGTCGAGGTAGGTACACTAACAGCATTTAAAATGCACTTGGACAGGTACATGAGAATAACATAGTGGACAGTCAGCATATTTTTCCTGGGGTGGGGAGGGTTTGGTTAATAGAGGAAGGTTTCAGTTTAAGGTGATTGGAGGAAAGTATAGGGTGGATGTGGGAGTTGTTTTTTTATACAGTATGTACAGAAAGTGGTAGGTGCTTGGAAGGAACTTTCCCTCTAATTTGTAATGACCCCTGTGCGCAAAAATCTCGTGCCGTGCAATTTTTTTGCCCAGTGACAACAACATATGCGCACTGAATTTTATATATAGAGGTATTCATTTTAACAGTCAGCAAAACACTGTCAATAAAAACTTTGATCTCGTCTGGGATCGATTGTTTTTGCTCTCGCTCACCTGTCCTCTCACAAAACGTATGTAGTAGTCCTGAAGGGCTTTCTCACTGGATCTTTTGCTTGTATGTGCTTTTGCTTGTCCATATGTGATTTGCTTGCTAAGTGACACTTTAAAAAGTCAAGTTTCCATATATCACCCCACTTCTTCCCACTTGCAAATTCTCCAGCAACTTTTGCATCACGACAACACACACAGGTAACACCAGTTTCTGTATTGTACATAAGTCATCACGAACTCCACGTTGTCAACACCGTCCACATCGGAAGCAAGAAAAGGAAATGTGATTGTGTACGACCATGAGATATACTTAACATGCTAATGAGTTGGAGGGTGATAACATTTTGTTTAAATTCCTTTGTGCGCTAGTAGCAAAAGAAGTGTGCACACACACACACCTTAGAGGGAACGTTGTAAGAGGCAGATACATTAGGGGCATTAAAATACTCAAATAAGCACATGGATGATAGAAAAATGGAGGGCCATGTAGGAGGGTCATGTAAATCGATATTGGACGAGGTTAAAAGGTCGGCACAACATGGTGGGCTGAAGGACCTATACTGTTCTATGTTCTACATCCTGTGGTCTATGTTCTAGCCTCTAAGTTCTCCGTAGCTCTGTAACTGGGAGGTGGCAGCTGAGGAAAATTAGTTAGAACTTCACGTGGGACGGGTGCCACACCTTTAGAACAGGGAGTGAGAAACTGGCAGTGTTCTCAGGGGTTTCTCTTTGCATTCACAGGTAGGGCCGAGAAACAGTCATGGAGAAAGTCAGCTTGAAAGGAAATGAAGAACAACTCCCCATCCAGGTGAGTACTGAGGGTTTTGTCCTGCCCTCTTTCTATTCCACACCAGCAATCCCACCCTGTTCAAGCTCTTGAGGGAAATTCCCATTGTCTGAGGTGCCTTTCTCTTGAAAGGTCTTGATGGAGTGCAAGTACAGAGGATGTTTTCATTAGACCATAAGACCATAAGACAAAGGAGCAGAAGTCGGCCATTCGGCCCATCGAGTTTGCTCCGCCATTTTATCATGAGCTGATCCATTCTCCCATTTAGTCCCACTCCCCCGCCTTCTCACCATAACCTTTGATGTCCTGGCTGCTCAGATACCCATCAATCTCTGCCTTAAATACACCCAATGACTTGGCCTCCACTGCTGCTCGTGGCAACAAATTCCATAGATTCACCACCCTCTGACTAAAAAAATTTCTTCGCATTTCTGTTCTGAATGGGCGCCCTTCAATCCTTAAGTCATACCCTCTCGAACTAGACTCCCCCATCATGGGAAACAACTTTGCCACATCCACTCTGTCCATGCCTTTCAACATTCAAAATGTTTCTATGAGGTCTCCCCTCATTCTTCTAAACTCCAAGGAATACAGTCCAAGAGCGGACAAACGTTCCTAATATGTTAACCCTCTCATTCCTGGAATCATTCTAGTGAATCTTCTCTGTACCCTCTCCAACGTCAGCACATCCTTTCTTAAATAAGGAGACCAAAACTGCCCAAGTGAGGTCTCACCAGCGCCTTATAGAGCCTCAACATCACATCCCGGATCCTATACTCTATTCCTCTAGAAATGAATGCCAACATTGCATTCGCCTTCTTCACTACTGACTCATCCTGGAGGTTAACTTTAAGGGTAACATTAGTGGGAGAATCTAGGACCAGCGGGTACAAGGGCACCCCTTTAAAAACAGAGATGAGGAGGAATTTCTTTAGCCAGAGGGTGGTGAATCTGTGGAAATCATTGCCACAGCTGGTTGTTGATGTCAAGTCACTGATTATATTTAAAGTGGAGGTTGATAAGTTTGTGATTAGTAAAGGCTTCAAAGGCTGTGGGGAGATGGCAGGAGAATGGAGTTATGAGGGAAAATAAGCCAGCCATTATGGAATGGCAGAGCACTTTATGGGTGGAATGGCTTAATTCTGCTCCTATGTCTTAAGGCCTTATGATCTCTGAATAAACCCCCCCAGATACGCCGCAGCATTTAATGGGTAGATGTCAATGAAAATATGACAAACAATATCTGCACAGCTTGATCCCACAGAATGCAGATTTCAAATTTGAAGTGGTCACACTATACTTCTGGCCCGCTCAGTGCAGAGGTAAATACCTTGTTAAAACTTAAACTGGTTCATGGAAGTGACGGGGCAAGTCAGGGTTTAAAGTCTCAGCCAAAAGACTTCACCTCTGGTGGTGCAGCACTCCCTCGGTATGGCACTAAATTATCTTACTCTCTTGTTCCCCAATCTATTCTGAGACTGTGTGTGTGTGTGCGTGTGTGTGCGTGTGTGTGTGTGTGTGTGTGTGTGTGTGTGTGTGTGTGTGTGTACTTGTGTGTGTCTGTAGAGCATGTGCATATAACAGGCTTATGTACTAACCCATTTTTGTATATTTAAAGCAGAGCTTGATAAGCACATGGGCTCCTTTGGTGTTTGTGTGATATATTCATGGCTTTGAATGTGCACCATAAGTGTGTATGTGTGTGTGTGTGGTGTCATAATAAAGCCGTCTCTCTCTGTCTCTCTCTCTCTCTGTCTCTCTGTCTCTCTGTCTGTCTGTCTCTGTCTCTCTCTTCCCCTCCCCCTCTCTCTCTGTCTCTCTCTCTCTCTCTCTCTCTCTCTCTCTCTCTCTCTCTCTCTCTCTCTCTCTCTTCCCCTCCCTCTCTCTCTCTCACATACACACCACTTCCCACCTGGTCCATTACAAAAGCCCACTTCTCTTCCAAACCCTCCTGCAGGGAATCAGGCCAGAGTTTGCTTGATGGCATTCTTGGGCTGCGCTGTGCCACGTTAAAGGGTTTGCACAGGAAAGTTGTTCTCTCCCTGAAGCTGGTTCCACTGTTCAACAAAGTCGTGTTTTCTCTGGCACCTATCACTGCCCCCGCCCTTAAAATCTATCGCTTATAAAGTCCTGTCAGCAGCAATGTAAATAATTAACACTTCACCCCAGCAAAAAAACTCAATTTGTGAAACATTTCCAAATCCTGTCCATATCAAAATGTTTGACCACTTCTCTCTCAAATTCCAGCTTCCTATTTTCAGACCTTCTGGCCTCCAGATTGATTGAATGTTTTAGACCTTCCACCCCTTGACCTCTGACTCACAAACCCCTTCATCTTTGCCTCTTGACACCTGAACTTTCTTCTTTAGCCCTGGCCCTTTGACATTCATACCAATTGCCCCCTTGACCCCTGAACCACCAAACCTTTTATCATTGGTCACTTGACCTTGAAGCATTTGGCCCTTGACCCCTAGCCCATTGGCTCCTGAACCATTTGCTTCTTTACCCGTGGTTCATTGGCGGCTTTGTTCAGAGCCACTTGACCATTGAACCTCTTACTCTTTACCCCTGGCTCATCAACTCATTGGGACCAACTAGAAGTAATTCTTTAGGCCATAAGATATAGGAGCAAAAATAGGCCATTGGGCCCATCATCTGCTCCTCCATTCAATCATGGCTAGTCTATTTTCTCTTTCAGCCAAATTCTCCTACCTTCTCTCCGTAACCTTTGACATTCTTACTAATCAAGAACCTATCAACCTCTGCTTTAAATACACTCTATGACTTGGACTCCACAGCTATCTTTAGAAATATATTGAACAGATTCACCACCGTCTGGCTGAAGAAATTCCTCCTCATCTCTGTTCTAAGAGGACGTTCTTGTATTCTGAGGCTGTGCCGTCTGGTCTAGCTTCTCCCGCTATTGGATTCGTCTTTTCCATGTTTCCTCTATCTAGGCTATTCAATATGCAGTAGCTTTCAATGAGACTTCCCCCCCCCCACCCCCATTCTTCTACACACCTGTGAGTACAGGTCCAGAGTCATCAAACTCCACATATATTAACCCTTTTGTTCCCAGGATATTTCTCGAGAGCCTCCTCTGGACCCTCTCCATGCCAGCATATCCCTTTCTTGGATATGGAACCTAAGACTGGGCAGCAAAATTCCTGCCTGTTCACCCTCTCACAGAAACTTCAGACAAAACACCCTCAATGTAAGTTTTAAGCAAGTCAGTCTGGGTTCCTACAGAGAGCCAGACCGTGTTAAATGGATCCAAGTCTTGGATATACGACAGTAAATTTGAGACCGAAAGCGAGTGCTTAGAGGGTTTAGCATTTGACACAGACTGTAACAGTGACATTAATCACATGCCAGAGGCTGATTGTTTGCAATAGGCAGCAATGACTAAAGTGTGCAACAGCTATTTATATCAGAATTAAAATAACCACAGGATTGTGGGGACATGATTCGGAGAACATGCCATGGCTAAATCTGGTCCGAGGGAACTGTGAAATATCAAAGGTCACCTGAATTGCTTTGCTTCTGTTTAGGAATTGAGTTAAAGAGGGACACCAGCAACTTGGATGTGTGTTGCTTAAAGAGGGACAATGCTGAGTTTGCCTGCATTTGAGCAGGAGTTGAGTCCAGATATTGGGCTGGGACCAGAATATCCAATCAGAATGATGGGTTACCATCCAGACACTCTGACTGGGCTGCATCAGGCAGCACACTTGACCAACAAACCGTATGTCCCTTGACCCATTTGCCCACTGCTCTAGTTTGACCCAAGGTTCACTGTAAGCTGCCTTGACCCCTGATCCATTAACCCCTGCTTCCTGTCCTCCTGAAAATAATGCCAGTCTGTCTACCCTCCCATAGACACCTTAGAAACTTTCCTCAACATGTCTTATGAGTGAGCTAGAGGTTTTCTCTTTGGAATGAAGGACAATGAGATGTGACTTGATAGTGATGTACAAAATGATAAAAGGCATAGATAGAATGGGCAGCCAGGTTTTTTTTCCCAGGGTGGCAGTGGCTAGTACCAGAGGACATTTGTTTAATATTACTGGGGGAAGAGGATGAAGTGCGTGTCAGAGGTAGGTTTTTGTACACAGAGTGTGGTGGATGCATGGGACAAACTACAGGAGCAGTTCTACAGTGCACTGGGTAAAAAGCTGGGCAGGGAGTTAAATGCCATCTCAAAAATCACCCAGGCCAGAAGATTTCTTCAGGGCTTTTAGTAAGAAAAACCTGTGAAACTGCAGAAAGTTAAATAAAATGCATCTTAGATTCAATACAGAATTGCTGCACGTCTGAATATACTGACATGACTGATAATTCTCACAATGTGTGTTAAACAAAGGTACTACACACATGCATATAGCTGTGCCTTGGACTAGAGTGAAATTGTGATGCAACGTTCCTTCAAAGTACATCTACTAATTGTTTACCAATATTCCAAAAGATTAAGACCCATATTGCTGTTTCAAAGGCAACTAAAGAGTGGATGGAGATGGTTGTCTTTCTACTGTGAGTGCTTCAAGTCAAAATCCAAATTAGTCTGTAGATGAAATGTTGCTAAGAAAAAAGCTTACAAACAGGAAGTGATGTTTGTACCATGGGAACTCCACACAGGTGAACAGTGCCTTCAGAGGCAGAACACTTCCCAGCTGACATCCACGATGTCAAACTTAATGACTGAAGCTAAAAGTCAACACGACAGGGCACAGGCTTAAGGTGCTTGGAAGTAGGTACAGAGGAGATGTCATGGATAAGTTTTTTTACGCAGAGAGTGGTGAGTCAGTGGAATGGGCTGCCGGTGATGGTGGTGGAGGCGGATACAATAGGAACTTTTAAGAGACTCCTGGAGCTCAGAAAAATGGAGAGCAATGGGAAACCCTAGGTAATTTCTAAAGTAAGTACATGTTCGGCACAGCATTGTCGGCCAAAGGGCCTGTATTGTGCTGTAGCTTTTCTATGTTCTATGTTCTATGTTCAAACAATCATTTTAGTTGGTCTTTGGCGAAAGAAGGACAGTCTCAGAGAATTGTTTTGAAACAATCTTTAACCACTCTCACTTCGAAAATGTCGTCCTTGATAACATACCTGCTCGCGGTAATGTCTGATGAGCAGACCGTGACGCGCTGTTCACCCAGAATGACGATTGGGTGAGGTACCTCTGAAGTGATCTGTGCCTTCCTAATACATCGCTGTAGCCCTGCAAAGTCAGGAAAGGGACAGAGTTCACTCAGTGGATTGGGAGAGGACCCTGCGTTGTGATGTGCTGCTCTTTGAGCAGCATGAAGGACTCTGACCTTTGACTGATTCTGTTGCTCTGAGCTGATTGGTTGCTTACAGATGCGCCAGCCACTATAAAGACTGTCTTTGACTACTGCCACAATCTTCACTTTGGCAGAGCCACTAGTAGCCCGAGGTGTTGGCCCTGATCACAGTTGTACCTGGGTCTAATTCTTCAGAAGTGTCAACACGTTCTAGGCTCAGCTTTCTGGAGTTCACCTGGTGCTGCACCAAGTGTCCATTTGCATTCTGCAGTATATTGTTGGCATTCCTCCAGTTTTCCTTGCTACTCTTCCCAGAGTCCCCATCACTCTCCACCACTGCCTTCTCCACATTTGGACCGACTGTGTCTCAGGGCTTCTCTGGCCAGACTCACGGTTGCCATGGAAGCGTAACAGCTAGATCAACGGTATTACGGCTTGGGGCGTCCCGGAGCTTGGAGTGCAGGGAGTTTCTGTACATCCAGCCCCTGGGATGCGTGGGTTTCATCTGGGTCCTCTGGTTTCCTCCCACAGTCCAAAGAGGTAGGTTAATTGGTGATTGTAAATTGCCCTGCAGTTAGGTTAGAGTTAATTGGGTTTGTCAGGGGATGCTGGGACGGCAAGGCTCGAGGACCGGAAGGACCCACTGTGCACTGTATAAAGTCCCCATTGGCAAGGTCAAACCCCTGTCTCTGGAGCCATGAGAAAGTGGCTCTGACCACTGTGCCACTGTGTCCCAAATGATTTCAGATCAGCTTCAATTTGCATCTACTTCGACCAATTTGTGTTCTCTTATTTGCCACGTTGCACACATTTTTCCCCGCAATGTCACCCTTTAACCCCAGAACCCCGCCTATCACCCTTTTATTCTCTGTTTCCACACACCTCAGCTTTCTTTGACTCTTTAAAACATCAAGATTCAAGATTCAAAAATCTTTATTGTCATTCTAACCGTACATCAGCTCAGCAGGGCAGAATGAGACAGCGTTTCCCAGGAGCAGTGCAATCATAACATAACAAACACAACACTAAATAATAAACATAACAATAAATAGTAAAACACAACAGCCACATGTCAGTTAAATCAGTTATAAGTGTCCAGTGCAAGTTAAAAGTGTCCAAAGCAGAGTCAGGTGGAGCAGCTATTTAGCAATCTGACTGCCTGTGGGAGGAAGCTGTTTAGTAGCCTTGTGGTTTTAGTTTTGATGCTCCTGTAGCGTTTGCCTGATGGCAGAAGAACAAACAGTTCATGGAGAGGGTGTGAGGGGTCTTTAATGATGTACCGTGTCTTCTGGAGGCATCGACTCTGAAAGAGGTCTTGGACAGAAGGTAGGGAGACCCCAATAACCTTCTCTGCTCCCCTAACCACCCTCTGCAAGGCTTTTTTGTTGACAGCACTGCAGCTGGAGTACCAGGTTGTGATGCAAAAGGTCAGCACACTCTCAACCACGCCTCTGTAGAATGTAGTTAAGATGTTAGTGGGAAGTGATGCTTGTTTAAGCTTCCTCAGAAAGCGCAATCTCTGCTGGGCCCGTTTCACAATCCCAGTGATGTTCCTGGACCAGGTGAGATTGTCCGAGATCTGCACCCCAAGGAACTTGATGTTTTCCACTCTCTACTGTGGAGCCACTGATGCTGAGGGGTGTGTGCTCAGGCTGAGACCGTCTGAAGTCGACGATCATCTCCTTGGTTTTGGTGACATTAAGCATCAAGCATTAAGCATCTACATGTAATTGTCTCAAATTATTCTCAACTTGGCACCACACAGGAAACAGCAGCCCACCCACAACATATCACTCACTCCACACACAACACATCACTCACTCGACACACAACACATCACTCATTCCACACACAACACTCACACCACTCACAACATATCACTCACTCCACACACAACACATCACTCACTCCACACACAACACATCACTCATTCCACCCACAACATATCACTCACTCCACACACAACATATCACTCACTCCACACACAACACATCGTTCACTCCACACACAACACATCACTCACTCCACCAACAACACATCACTCACTCCACACACAACACATCGTTCACTCCACCCACAACACATCACTCACTCCACATACAACACATCACTCACTCCACCCACAACATATCACTCACTCCACACACAACACATCACTCACTCCACACACAACACTCACACCACCCACAACATATCACTCACTCCACACACAACACATCACTCACTCCACCAACAACACATCACTCACTCTACCCACAACACATCACTCACTCTACCCACAACACATCACTCACTCCACACACAACAAATCACTCACTCCCCCCACAACAAATCACTCACTCCCCCCACAACACATCACTCACTCCACCCACAACACATCACTCACTCCACACACAACAAATCACTCACTCCCCCCACAACACATCACTCACTCTACCCACAACACATCACTCACTCCACACACAACACATCACTCACTCCACACACAACACATCACTCACTCCACACAGAACACATCACTCACTCACTCCACACACAACACATCACTCACTCCACCCACAACACATCGCTCACTCCACACACAACACATCACTCACTCCACCAACAACACATCACTCACTCCACCAACAACACATCACTCACTCCACACACAACATATCACTCACTCCACACACAACACATCACTCACTCCACACACAACACATCACTCACTCCACATACAATACATCACTCACTCCACACAACACATCGTTCACTCCAAACACAACATATCACTCACTCCGTCCACAACACATCACTCAGTTTTGGTCCCCTAATCTGAGGAAAGACATCTTTGCCATAGAGGGAGTACAAAGATGGTTCACCAGATTGATTCCTGGGATGGCAGGACTTTCATATGAAGAAAGACTGGATGAACTGGGCTTGTATTCGTTGGAATTTAGAAGATTGAGGGGGGATCTGATTGAAACGTATAAGATCCTAAAGGGATTGGACAGGCTAGATGCAGGAAGATTGTTCCCGATGTTGGGGAAGTCCAAAACGAGGGGTCACAGTTTGAGGACAGAGGGGAAGCCTTTTAGGACCGAGATTAGGAAAAACTTCTTCACACAGAGAGTGGTGAATCTGTGGAATTCTCTGCCACAGCAAACTGTTGAGGCTAGTTCATTGGCTATGTTTAAGAGGGAGTTAGATATGGCCCTTGTGGGTACAGGGGTCAGGGGGTATGGAGGGAAGGCTGGGGTGGGGTTCTGAGTTGGATGATCAGCCATGATCATAATAAATGGCGGTGCAGGCTCGAAGGGCCGAATGGCCTACTCCTGCACCTATTTTCTATGTTTCTATGTTTCTATCACTCACTCCACCAACAGCACATCACTCACTCCACACACAACACATCGTTCACTCCACACACAACACATCACTCACTCCACACACAACAAATCGTTCACTCCAAACACAACACATCACTCACTCCACCCACAACACATCACTCACTCCACACACAACACATCACTCACTCCACACACAACACATCACTCACTCCACACACAACAAATCACTCACTCCACACACAACACATCGTTCACTCCTAACACAATACATCACTCACTCCACCAACAGCACATCACTCACTCCACACACAACACATCGTTCACTCCACACACAACACATCACTCACTCCACACACAACACATCACTCACTCCACACACAACACATCACTCACTCCACACACAATACATCACTCACTCCACACACAACATATCACTCACTCCACACACAACACATCACTCACTCCACACACAACACATCACTCACTCCACCCACAACATATCACTCACTCCACACACAACACATCACTCACTCCACACACAACACATCACTCACTCCACCCACAACATATCACTCACTCCACACACAACACATCACTCACTCCACACACAACACATCACACACTCCACCCACAACACATCACTCACTCCACACACAACACATCACTCACTCCACACACAACACATCACTCACTCCACACACAACACATCACTCACTCCACACACAACACATCACACACACCACCCAAAACATATCACTCACTCCACACACAACACATCAGTCACTCCACACACAACACATCGTTCACTCCACCCACAACACGTCACTCACTCCACACACAACACATCGTTCCCTCCAAACACAACACATCACTCACTCCACACACAACACATCACTCACTCCACCCACAACACATCACTCACTCCACACACAACACATCACTCACTCCAAACACAACACATCACTCACTCCACCCACAACACATCACTCACTCCACACACAACACATCACTCACTCCACACACAACACATCACACACACCACCCAAAACATATCACTCACTCCACACACAACACATCAGTCACTCCACACACAACAGATCGCTCACTCCACACACAACACATCACTCACTCCACCCACAGCACATCACTCACTCCACACACAACACATCACTCACTAAACCCACAACATATCACTCACTCGACACACAACACATCACTCACTCCACACACAACAAATCACTCACTCCCCCCACAACACATCACTCACTCCACCCACAACACATCACTCACTCGACACACAACACATCACTCACTCCATACACAACAAATCACTCACTCCACACACAACACATCACTCACTCCACATACAACACATCACTCACTCCACACACAACACATCACTCACTCCACACACAACACATCACTCACTCCACACACAACACATCACTCACTCCACACACAACACATCACACACACCACCCAAAACATATCACTCACTCCACACACAACACATCAGTCACTCCACACACAACACATCGTTCACTCCACCCACAACACGTCACTCACTCCACACACAACACATCGTTCCCTCCAAACACAACACATCACTCACTCCACACACAACACACCACTCACTCCACCCACAACACATCACTCACTCCAAACACAACACATCACTCACTCCACCCACAACACATCACTCACTCCACACACAACACATCACACACACCACCCAAAACATATCACTCACTCCACACACAACACATCAGTCACTCCACACACAACAGATCGCTCACTCCACACACAACACATCACTCACTCCACCCACAGCACATCACTCACTCCACACACAACACATCACTCACTAAACCCACAACATATCACTCAGTCCACACACAACACAACACTCACTCCACACACAACACATCACTCACTCCACACACAGTACATCACTCACTCCACCCGCAACACATCACTCACTCGACACACAACACATCACTCACTCCACACACAACAAATCACTCACTCCCCCCACAACACATCACTCACTCCACCCACAACACATCACTCACTCGACACACAACACATCACTCACTCCATACACAACACATCACTCACTCCACACACAACACATCACTCACTCCACATACAACACATCACTCACTCCACATACAACACATCACTCACTCCCCCCACATCACATCACTCACTCCACACACAACACATCGCTCCCTCCACCCACAACACATCACTCACTCCACACACATCACTCACTCCACACACAACACATTACTCACTCCACCCACAACACATCACTCACTCCACACACAACACATCACTCACTCCACCCACAACACATCACTCACTCCACCCACAACACATCACTCACTCCACCCACAACACATCACTCACTCCAGCCAGAACACATCACTCAACCCTCCCTCAACACATTGTTCAGTCCACCCACAACACATTTTCCCTCCACCCACAACACATCATTCCCTCCACCCACAACATATCACTCACTCCACCCACAACACATCACTCACTCCACACACAACTCATCACTCACTCCAAACACAACACATCACTCACTCCACCCACAACACATTGTTCACTCCACCCACAACACATCACTCACTCCACCCACAACACATCACTCAACCCTCCCTCAACACATTGTTCAGTCCATCCACAACACATTTTCCCTCCACCCACAACACATCATTCCCTCCACCCACAACACATCATTCCCTCCACCCACAACGTATCACTCACTCCACCCACAACACATCACTCACTCCACACACAACACATCACTCACTCCAGCCAGAACACATCACTCAACCCTCCCTCAACACATTGTTCAGTCCATCCACAACACATTTTCCCTCCACCCACAACACATCATTCCGTCCACCCACAACATATCACTCACTCCACCCACAACACATCACTCACTCCACACACAACACATCACTCACTAAACCCACAACACATTACTCACTCCACACACAACACATCACTCACTGCACACACAACACATCGTTCACTCCACCCACAACGCATCACTCACTAAACCCACAACACATCGTTCACTCCACACACAATACATCACTCACTAAACCCACAACACATTACTCACTCCACACACAATACATCACTCACTCCACACCCAACACATCGCTCACACCACCCACAACACATCGCTCACTCTACCAGCGATGCACAGTAACTGCAGTGGACACCATCTACTGGGTTCCCTGCAACTACTCACCAAGACTCCTTAGACAATTCTTTCCGTACCCACTACTTTAACCAGTTGGAAAGGCAAAGGCGTCAAGGGTCAGCACACAGATGGTGGACTGAAGGGCCTGTTCCTGGTTTCTATGACTCTTTGGCACAGTGACCGTGATGAAATTACTGTTGGAATGTAGAGCACAGCAAGTAGAAATATACAGCACAGTACAAACCCTTTGGTTCACAATGTTGTTCCGATCATTTAGCCTATTCCAAGATCAATCTAACTCTTCCATAACTCTCCACTTTTCTTTCGTCCATGTGCCTTTCTAAGAGTTTCTCAAATGTGCCTAATGGATCTCCCTCTACCACTACGTTCTGGCTCCAGAGGCACTGTTCATTTTGTACAAGCTGCTGATCTGGATAATCAAGGAGGTCAATTTCTCGCACAGAGCCTGCTGGGGCAACTCAGAAAGTGCAACAGCATCTGTGGGAGGAAAGGTATTGTAGACATTTCAGATCGAAACCCTGTGTCAGGACTGAGAGTTGAGAGGGGAGAAGGCCTCTGTAAAGAGGAGAAGGGGGAGTGCTGAGAAAGGAGTCTGAGGTGTCTAGTAAATGATAAGGGCAGCAGGGAGCAGAGACAGTGGTATGTGACTGATAGACAAAAACAAAGACAGACTCTTGAATTCACCTCGTACAGTACAGATGGACTCTTCATCTCCCAATCTACTTTGCAATCCCATCAATTCCTTCCAGATTCTTCCACTCCCAACATACAGAGGGCAATTAATGAAGGCTAACTAACCCACCAATCTGCACATGCTTTGGATGTGGGAAGAAACCAAAGCACCAGGGAGAACCTCCCACAGTCAGAGGGTGAACGTGCAAATTCCACACAGACACATACACTGAAATGGATTCCCATTCCTTTTGACTCAGCTTATGATAGCTAAAGTATTCTGCAATCAGCAATGGTTTTGATTCTAAATGTTCCTGCATTAATTTTATGATATTAGTGAAGCTCACTTCAGCTGGTTTGATTGGAGCAGTTATAATTCTAAGGAAACAGTATGCTCTTCCACCAATTGCTCTCAGCATAACTGATACTCATTTCTCATTGGCTATTTCATTTGTTTCAAAATACTGCTCAATTTGTTCAGTATACAACATCCTGTTATCTGTTGTGCAATCAAACACATCTATCTTTCCAATGAGGACAGCCATTTCTACCGCCTTGTTATTTATTATTATTATCACTCAGTACTCACTTTTATGAATCTGTGAATTTCATCCATTTTCTGCCTCTTATTTTAACTCGACCTCTTTCTCCCCTTGCAAAGAAAAAATGTGCTGCACTTTTTTTTAAACTTGAATGGCTCTCTGCCCCCAGACCATTAGGCTTTTGATCTCCCTGCTGCATCGTATTCTAAGTGTCAGTGGTTAATCTGTTTCGTACTTTACAACATTTGATATAATGCACTTTAATTTGTTATTTAAGTGTGATTCATCTATAAATTTTATCCTTACCTTCATAAGTTATCATGTGTTATGTGTTTTATTGTGTTTTGCACCCTTGTTTGGAGAAACTCTCCTTGGGCTTCCATCCAGGTACAGGTATCCATTATAACTGACATTTTGATGACAAACTCTGCCAGCTTCATCAGGGATAAAATGTTGTTTCGTTGGTTATATACATTATATACATGTAAATCATTAAATGACAATAAACTTGACATGACCTGACTTGACTTCCTCTCCCCTTGCAAAGAAAAAAATAACATGCTGCACTTCAACAGGTAGTTTGTTTTAAAACTTACTCATCACCACTGTGATGTTTCATAATTCCAAAAACTAATCGAAAGGAAAACACAGGAGCCCGGGATAACGTGCGCATGTGCTTAGTTTCACTTTGTGTAAGGCTCGCAATTATGACGTGGTGGTGTAATGATGTATGCCATTCACAAATTATGTAAAGAAACAAAGAATGCGTAATCAAACATTTAGAATATGTCTTGGATATTACTGAAATATTAAATACACAACACAGAGGAGATTTTATATTTTATTTAGAGATACAGCATGGTAACAGGTCCTTCTGTTCTTCTAGTCCAATGAGCTCCATTACATCCATATGACCAGTTAACCTCTTAACCTGTCCATTTTTGGAATGTGGGGGGAAACAGCAGGAGAGCATTCCCTAAGTGGGAAGGCTGAGCAAGCTAGGGCTTTTCTGTTTGGAACAAAGGAAGATGAGAGGAGACTTGATAGACGATAAGGGGCACAGATAGAGTCGCAGCCAGCGTCTTTTTCCCAGTGCAACAGTGGCTAATTTGAGAGGACAATACTTTAAGGTGGGTGGAGGGAAGTGTAGGTGGGTTGCCAGAGGCAGGTCTTTTACACAGACAGTGGAATGCACTGCTGGGGTTAGTGGTAGAGACTGATACTATAGGGATGCTGTACAAGGATGAAAGGAAAATGGAAGGCTATGTGGGAGGGAAGAATAAGCTTGATGTTTGAGTAGGTTAAAAGTTTGGAACAACATCATGGGTAGATAGGCCTATACTGTGCTGTATGGATTAGAGAGCATTCCCTGTGTTCTATACTAGACTGAAATTGGAGTAGTTTAAAAGATCGGTACAACATTGTGGGCTGTGGAACCTCTGCTGTACTATGTTCTATGTTCATTTGCTGCCTCCTCATTCCCCACAGATATTTCCAGATCCGCTGGAGAGCGCCGAGGAGTGTTCCAGGAGTATTAAAGGACGACTGCCTTCCATTGTCATTGAGCCAACTGACAACAGCGAAGTAGAGAGCGGAGAGCTGCGTTGGCCACCAGAGGTGTTTGAAGATGGGGGCAACTACTGTGAGGCAGACAGTCCCCTTGGTACTTATCCAGATCCCAGTGAGGCCTCACCACAAGGTAAGGATCTTTTCAATCAGCCAATACCTAAGTAGCCGAGGCTTAGAAAGCTAAGGACGGAGTGCAGGCAGTTAGATGTAATGGTTAGCATAGACCAAATGATGGGTCTCCGTCCTGCACAACTCTAGAACTTACAGAATGTTTCAGTGTTACAGACCTCTGTTTAGGCCACACCTGGTTGTGTTCTCATTCAATTCTGGTTGCCCACGTTATAGGAAAGATGTTGAAGGTTTGGAAAGGTGCAGAAGAGGTTACTGAGTTGCTGCCTGGATTAAAGACGAGGAGATATAAGGAGAGTTTGGACAAACTTGGATTGTTTCCTCTGGAGTGGTGAAAGTTTGATAGACGTTTATAAGATAATGAGAGGCATAGACAGCATCTTTTTTCTCAGGGCTGAAATGTCTAATAGCAGAAGGCGTGTATTTAAGGTGAGAGGGGGTAGGTTCAAATGAGATATGAAGGGTAATGGTGAGTGCTTGGAATGCTCTACCTGGGGGTGGGGGGAGACAAATATGATAAAAGGGTTCAAAGAGGTGCATAAATAGCAGGAAAATAGAAGAATATGAACATTATGTAGTCAAAATGAATTACTTTAGTTGGGAATTTGATTACTAATTGAGTTAGTTGAGCACAACATTGTGGGCTGAAGGGCCTTTTCCTATACTGTTCTGTTCTGTGTTCTAACACCATTATTCAGGGGCGAGGAGACTTCCTTTGTCATGAGTGAATTACTGAACATCTTCAAGGCTAAAGTAAATCAGATTTTTGGATGGCAAGCTGAAGAGGGCTGAGAGGAAAGTTGGAAGGTAGAGTTAAGGTCAAGGTCAGACAGGCCATGATCTTACTGAATGGCAAAGGATCAACTTCATTCACAATATACAATTACATGTATTAGGGATTTGCCACGCTGTGCTGGTCAGGACCACAACATGCAACAAAAAAACAGTCAACAATTGTAAAAGAATAAAGAACTATATATAAAAAAAAATAAAAACTTTAAAAAGCTGTTAAAGTTATAGGTTAAAAGACAGGTATGGAAAAAAATGAGCATAAATGAATATCTAACAGTATGTATTTACATAGTAAAGAGCATTATAAAAAGTGGTTTCGAGTGTCTACAGTGCAGTGCAGTGTCAGGGTAATAGACAGACTAACTACAATGGGTAATAGATAGCTAACCACAATGGGTGATCAGGTTAACTGCCTGGGGGAAGAAATTTTTAAAATGGCATGAAGATTTCGTTTTAATAGACCTACAGTGTCTTCCAGAAGGGAACTATTGGAAAAGCAGTTTTCAGAGTGGGTGGTGTCCAGACTTACTACTGTTCTTTGTCCTGGACACATGCAGAGACGGTAGTCTGCAGCCAATGACCTTTTCTGGTGAGCTGACTGTTCACTGTAGTTCTCGTATATTGTGACGGGATGCTGCACCACACCAGACAGTAAAGACTGATATGAGGATGCTCTCTATGATGGCAGTATGTTCTGGGGAAAACAATGTAGTCTCTGGAAAGCATTGGTTAGACTGCATTTGGAATACAGTGATCAGTTTTGGGCCCCTTATGTAAGAAAGGACGTGCTGACATTGAAGAGTGTCCAGAGGAGGTTCACAAGAATGATCCTGGGAATGAAAGGGTTAATGCATGAGGCGTGTTTGATGGCTCTGGGGCCTGTGCTCACTGGAGATTAGAAGATTGGCAGGGGGAATCTCTCTAAAACTATTGAATATTGTAAGATCTAGATAGAGTAGATGTAGAATGGATGTTTCCTATAGTCTGGTCTTGGACCAGAGGGCACAGCCTCAGAAGGACGTCCCTTTAGAACAGAGATGAGGAGGAATTTCTTTAGCCAGAAGGTGGTAAATCTGTGAAATTCATTATCATGGATGGCTGTGGAGGCCAAGTTGTCGAGTATATTTAAAACAGAGGTTTGTAGGTTCATGATCAGAAAGGGTGTCAAAGGTTAATGTCAAAGGTTATGGGGAGAAGGCAGGAGAATGGGGAAAAGAGGGATAATAAATCAGCCATGGTGGATAGCAGAGCAGATTTGATGGGCCAAATGGCCTAATTCTGCTCCTGTGTAAGGAGCCGGATGATTGATTCTGCTCTTGTAAGGACAGATACTCAAATGCTGGATCAGAAAGTTTGGTTTAAGGAGTGGCTGAAAGAAGGAGAGACAGTGGCAGAAAGGTTTGAGGAAGGAATTTCAGAGCTCAGGACCAAGGCAATGAAGGAACGAATATAAACAAAGCTGCAGTTCAAGTCAGGTTCGAGTCAGAGGACAAAATGGACACAGGAAATGTTCTCGGAGGGGTGTAGAACTAGTGGAGATGACGGAAATGAAATGTTATTGAGGTTATGCTGGCGTAATGCAGTTTCTATTAAAACGCTGCATAATTGGGGTAGAGGCAGATACATTAGGGACATTTAGGAAACAGATAGGTCCATGGTTGATAGAAAAATCGAGGGCTATGCGCGAGGGAAGGGTTCGATTGATCATAGCGTAGGTTAAAAGATCGACACAGCGGTAATGTGCTGTAATGTTCTACTTTCCAATTCTCTTAATAACCATCTAATTGGTCCATTCACAATGGCAGTTCCTGGACACGTTCTATGACATGGTTGAGTGATAAGGAAAGCAAGTGCAATGTTAGGATTTGTTTCAAAAACGTCAAGAGCAAATGTAAAAGCAACAATGTAATGCTGAGGCTTAAGAGGGCAATGGACAGATCACACTTGGAGTATTGTGAACAGTTTTGGGCCCCATATCTAAGAAAGATGTGCTGATATTGCAGAGGATGTTTACAAAAATGATCGTGTTAATGAAAGCGTTAATGTTTGAGGAGTGCTTGGTGGTTCTGGGCCTGTACTCACTGAAACTGAGAAGAATGAAGGGGAATCTCATTGAAATCTATTGAATATTGAAAGGCCTGGATAGAGTGAATATGTAGAGGGTTTTAGTGGGAGAATCTAAGAGATGGCAGAGCCTCAGAAGAAGATGTCTCTTTAGAACAGACGTGGAGGGATTTCCTTAGCCAGAAGGTGATGAGTCTGTGGAATTCATTGCCACATTCAGCGGTGGCATTGGGTTTATTTAAAGTGGAGGTTGATAGTTTCTTGATTAGTAACGATGTTAAAGGTGTTACATGGTCAGCAACAATGAAATATATAATTGAGTCAGGTTTTATAAACAAACATAAACATTTATTAAACTCTGCTCAACAATAGTGAAAAGTAATCGAACGACTAACTTAACCGGAAATTAACAGCTATACAGCAATTTAACAAACAGCCGAACTCTGGGACAGGTCTTAAAGTGGTAAATTTGACAACAGTCTTAAAGTGGTAAATTCGAAAGTCAGTAAGGAGGACTTCCCTGAAAACTGATTTCTTCGAAGACATGTCGTTACTATTGATCCCAGCTGAGAGGTGCCTTGTCCAACGGATTCATGACGAAGGAAATAAAATGGCTTAAAGGAACTGACCTTTTTCCCGGAGGGAAAAGCACAAACCTTCCTGATCTTGCAGGGGTTATCTCAGATGCAGGCCACTATTCCTGAACGAAGATTCAATAATGTTGATCCTTTATAAAACCACTGAACGACACCAACTTTACTCAATCCTTCGAGTTCCCATACATTGGTAAGGTCTTCACTCTCCAATACTAGACTGGAAAGGTAAAACAAAGGTGCAACAAACAAGAACTAGCAGCGATTGGCGAAACTGCCGGCACAATGTTTTTACCTTAAAATAGAAAGTAAAACTCCACTTTAAAACGAAACTGCATCATGAGACAAATACACAGCATAACGAACTAACTAACGAATTAACTGACGAACTAACCGTGTGACAACAGGGGTTTCCCTTTTATATACCTGTTGGAACACGTCATCACGTGACCTCACACCGGCAGGAAAATTACATCATGTGACCTCACACTGGCGGGAAAATTACATCACTCCACCATCACAAGACAATTACATCATGCTCACAAGATACTCAATTACATCATGGGCATAAGACAGTCACAAGGTACCCACGAGGTATGTAACAAAGGTTATGTGGAAAAGGCAGGAAAATTGGGTTGAGAGGGATGATAAATCAGCCATGGTGGAATAGCAGAACAGACTTGATGGGCTGAATGGCTTAATTCTGCTCCCATCTCTTATGGTTATTGGTAACACACTTGGCCTTCACTCATCATTTTGTGTTTCGTTCGCAGGGGAAGCAGAAGAGAAAGAGAAAACACCTGTGACGAGCAGCCCTGAGGGAACTGTGGTTGTGACCTTCCCCCACGACAACCAGGAGGTGTCTGATGGCAACTGAATTCACCAAGGTGGAAGCACATTCCAACTTTCAAGTGATGAAGTGAACTGATCTCTCAGGAGGGCAATGGTTCTAGAGATGATACTGAAAAACTGATATCATCTTCAATCCTCTCTCCACCACTCTGCTACCACAACTCACCCCCTTCTCCATCCTGCCATTCCAACTGGAGTGATAGCTCTCCTTTCCCCAACTCACATGGTCCTCTGTTCAGCTCACCTCATCCAGGCTGGCTCTGGGATGCACAGAACTGTGATATAGAAGCAAAGATCAAGATAACTGGATTGTACAAAATTCATGGTATAATCTGAGGAAGGACAATGATTACTGTAAGTGGGTTTGGGGTTTGTACAGTCCTGAGGAGGAGATGCAAAATTTTAGACTCTGCCAACCTTTTGAACGAGCTTCCCAATCAGCCCCAGCTCCCCATTCCCTTTTCCCACATCCTTCACTCAATTGTTTATTTAAATTGCCATTGGAAGTTCCCATTAAATCTGCTGTGTGCAAGTCATGGGAACACAGGGATACTTCATCCTGCCTTATTCACTCCTGTTCAACAGTGGTACATCAGAACCCCCTTGTCACCTACACTCCACGCTGGAAGCCAGCCCTTCCCATTACCTCTCTTTCAGATCTCTGCATCTCTGATCGCCCTGCCTGATGGAGGAGATAACTAGTCCTTGAAGGCTTTAGTGATAGAAGGAAAGATTTAAGACTCCAGAAGCCATCTGTTAGTGTGTCGTTATGCAAAGTGTCCTCAGCTGTAATTCTTTTAGTTTGCCTTGCTCTTTGAGGGAAATTGTCCAACAATATTTGACATGATTTATGATTTGCAACACCTACAGTCCAGGTTGTCAGCTAGATTCTGGTCTTGCCGGCTATGCCAGGCATAGTCCTCCCCCTGGCTAGAAGCTGCACCACTTTTTTAGTGTTCTCAATAGCTCTCGTTGTTTTTTTTATGCTGCATCAGATTCAGATCAACGATCATTTCGTTTTCCTTTACACTGTGTACCTGCAGAGGAACAATAAAAAACCTTACATATTGAATCTTGTGGACCATAGACCCCACCTGGCAGCAGCGGTGAAGTGGTAGAAGCTGTACATTTAGAAAATAGCTATAGGTACTTTTAACCTGAATATAAATTGGGATAGGTGTATCAATATTACAGGATCATAGAAATCTGCAACATAGAGTGAGGCCATTTGACCTACCGAGCTGATGTTGGCCAAAAAAGCATTTCCCAGCTTCTCTCCCATAAGCCCTGAAGGTTACGACTCTTCAAGAATCTATCTCCTTACTTTTAACAATGAGTGTGCCTGCTTCCACCACCCTTACAGGCAGTGAGTTCCACCCCCACACCATCACTGAGCATTTGTTATCTCACTGCTCTGTGACGCATGAACTAATCAACTTAAGTTTAAGCTTCCTAGTTATTGACCCCTCTGCTTAAGAAAATAAAGTAAATCTCCGATAAACTGGTATCCAATTTCTCAGTAATCTCAATGGTATGACATTTCAATGGCATCGCAGGTTGGTAGGGTTGTAAAGAGAGCTGTTGGTACATTGGTCTTCATAAATCAGGGCATTGGGACATGGATGAGGCCGAATTTAGACTACTGTGTACATTTCTAGACATCTGCTTACTGGTGCTGGTTATCCATGGTATCTGATGATGACAGGAAACTTGTAGTACAGTTTTTAAAGTGGTGGTTGTCCATGGTATCTGATGATGACAGGAAACTTGTAGGACAGTTTTTAAAGTGGTGGCTGTCCGTCATATCTGACGATGACAGGAAAGTTGTAGTACAGTTTTTAAAGTGGTGGTTGTCCATCGTATCTGACGATGACAGGAAACTTGTAGGACAGTTTTTAAAATGGTGGCTGTCCATCATATCTGACGATGACAGGAAAGTTGTAGGACAGTTTTTAAAGTGCTGGTTGTCCATGGTATCTGACGATGACCGGAAAGTTGTAGGACAGTTTTTAAAGTGGAAAAGCCTTTGTACTGGGACAGTTCCACTCTCGACCTCAGAAGTTCGGGTCCAGTGGTCCGAGTAATTCTTCACAACTGGGGTCTTCCTTGGTTGCAGTGGATGACCATGGCATCTTCTGTGCCTCGACATCCCCTTTGTTCTCCACAAAGCGTTGCAGAACCGCCTTGGATGTCATTGTAGATCGAATCCATCCAGTCCGCAGGAGCTGACTTCGCAAGCTGGGACAGGCATGTCCCTTTCTCACTGGGGTATGAGGCCCACCAGCTACCCTCACCTGGTTTAGCCCACCTGTCAAAGTGGTGTACCAGGGTGTGGCCAAGTTGCATGCAAACAGCTACGTGGTGTCTCAGGTGAGAGGTGAGTGTGTGGTGGGGACTAAAGGTGAGTGAGCTGTTCTGGAATGGACACGATAAGCCCCTTCACCAGAGCTGCTACCCCTCCCTAGACCCTCCATACATCCCAAGAGTACTGTGTGCAATTCTAGTCGCCTGCCTACTGGAAAGATATCAATAAGCTTGAAAGAATGTAGAGAAAAATTACAAGGGACTTGAGGACCTGAGTTATCAGGAAAGATTAAATCGGTTAGGTCATTATTCCCTGGAGTGTCAGAAAATGAAGGGAAATCTTATAGATGAGTATAGAGAAGGTAAATTCAAGCAGGTTTTTTCTCCTTATTTTGAATGAGACAGAAATTAGAGGTCATGGGTCTAGGGTGAAAGGTAAAATATTTATGGGGAGTCTAAGGGGAAACTTCTTCACGCAGAGGGTGATGGGAGTGTGGAATGAGCTGTCAGCAGAAGTGGTGGATGCAGGATGAAATGTACAATTTGAGAGAAGTTTGGATGAGAGTGGTATGGGGGTCTCTGGTCCAGGTGCAGGTCGATGGGACTAGGCAGAAAAATAGTTCGGCACAGACTAGATGGGTCAAAGGGTCTAGATGGGGCTGTTTCTTTGCTCTGTGATTCTATGACTCAGTGGCTGACCAGCTTTTGTAAACTGTTGTCCCTTTAAACTCACTGGGACACCAGTCCCCATACTCCTTTAATACTCACTGAGGCCCCATTTTTCCACATTCCCTTTAAACTCATCAGGGCTCCGTTTCCTGCACCTGCCTTTGAAATCATTGAATTCACTGTCAAGTCATTACCCCAGTCTGTAACGTCAAGGTAAAGTCCAGCACCATCGAAGCCCAAAGGTGTTGGATTATCAGATCTTTGCTGCAGGTCCTTTCTGTATGTGTTGTCTAGATTTATGACAGTTTTATACACTTCAATTAAACCTTCCCAAATATGTTGCAAAGGCAGTAATTCTAGTCCAGACAACCCAACACATCCTCAATTCATCTAATTTTGGAAAGTTCCTTGTGAATCTCCTCCACACCCTCTCTGGAGTCACCACATCCTTCCTGACTGCTCAGGATATCTCCATATCCCGAATACAGGTAATGAGTGTAGAAGGTAATCTCCAGCCCAGGTTCTTTGGGATTGAGCAGTATTCAAATTATAGGTTATAGATACCCTTCTTTGTCACAGGTTCATTTCCAATGTAACTTTAAATATTGTTTTTGTGCAATATTGTGCTTATATATAAATATATACCTGTACAAAATACTTAAAAACATTCATTAACTGTACTTGCCCAAACCTGTGGAACGCAGTGCTACATGGAAACTCACAAGCTAGGAACCCCCGCCATGATCCAGGCCATATCAAAGTTCTAGATCAGCATGTGTCTCAAGTGGAGATTGTCTCTTGTAAAAGGCCAGATATAATGATAAAATCACCCACTATTGAATGGCAGATTAGACTCGATGGGTCAAGTGACCTAATTCTCTTCCTAGGTTTAGAGATGGTAATAGGCCCCTCCAGCCCAACAGGCTCACGCTGCCTAATAACACCCATGGGACCAATTAACCTACTGACCTGTACGTAGGAGATAATGCTGAGCCTTTATAAGACACTAGTCAGGCTGCACTTGGAGTATTGGGCCCCATACCTCAGAAAGGAAGTGTTATCATTGGAGAGAGTCCAGAGGAGGTTCACGAAGATGATTCCAGGAATGAAGGGGGTTAATGTATGGGAAGTGTTTGGCAGCTTCAGGCCTAAGCTCACTGGAATTTAGAAGAATGTGGGGGGATCTCATTGAAACGTACCAAATGTTGAAAGGACTAAACAGGGTGGATGTGGAGAGGATGTTTCCTATGCGGGGGGATTATCCAGAACTAGGAGGCACAACCTCAAAACTCAGGGGCGACATTTTAGAGCAGAGGTAACGAGGGATTTTTTTAGTGACAGAGTATTGAATCTGTGAAATGCTCTGCCACAGACTATGGTGGAGGCAAAAGTTGATCATTTCCTGATTGGTCAGGGCATCAAAGGATACAGCGAGAAGGCAAGAGTATGGAATCAGCCATGCTGGAATGGCAGAGCAGACTCGATGGGCTGAATGACCCAATTTGGTTCCTATGTCTTATGGTCTTTGAAATGTGGGAGGAAACCAGAGCACCCAGAGGAAACCCATGCAGTCACAGGAGTCATAAAGACTCCTTGCAGACAGCAGTGGAATTGAAGCTGGGTCATTTTTGCTGCATTAGTATTACACAAACCATTATGCTGTTATGCTTTTATAGGCATCCGTTAGTCTCATGAGGAGGTTTCCAGGGCGCAGGCCTGGGCAAGGTTGTATGGAAGACCATGCTGCAAGTCTCCTCTCTCCACGCCACTGATGTTGTCCAAGGGAAGGACATTAGGACCCATACAGCTTGGCACCGGTGTCGTCGCAGAGCAATGTGTGGTTAAGTGCCTTGCTCAAGGACACAACACGTAGCCTCAGCTGAGGCTTGAACTAGCGACCTTCAGATCACTAGACGAATGCCTTAACCATTTGGCCACTGTTATGCTTATGGTCTTCTTTAGTCCACTGTCCAACAGTATACAGGCAGGTATCTAGTGGAGATCATAGCATCATCAAGTTCAACCTCATGTTCAGAGGGAAGAAGATTTTATGTAATGCTGAGGAACACAGAGTGAAAGGGAGATTGCCCCGGCTTAACTGGCAGATCTATACACAAAAAGTACTGGAGGAACTCCGCAGGCTGGTCAGCATCCATGGAGAGGAATAAGCATTCAAAGTTTTGGGCCAACACCAGATGAAAGTTCTCCTCCCTTTCTTCCATGTCCTTTCCCATTAAATTCCTTTTTCTACAGCTCTTTACCTCTTCCAGCTCACCAACCCACCTTCTCCCTCACCTGATCTCAGCAATCCTCTACCAGCTGATGTTTCTTCCCCTCCTTCCACCACCTTTTCCTGATTTCCACCCGTTTCCTTTCCAGACCTGATGAAGCATCTCGGCCCAAAACATCAACTGTTTACTCCCCTCCGTAGATGCTGCCCGATGAGCTGAGACCCTACAGCATTCTGTGGGTGTTGCTCAAGAACTCCAGCATCTGTATGACTTTTGTGTCTGACGTGAGATTTGTTCTTTTCGTGCAGCAGTACAGTGCAAAGGCAAAGTAAATAATTAGTGCACACAAACAAAGTAGTGTTCACGGGTTCATAGACTAGTCGGAAAGCTGATGGTTGAGGGGAAGAAGCTGTTCCTAGATCACTGAGGGTATGCCCTCAGTACCCTGTATTCCTCACTGGCAGTAGTTAATGAGAATAGGGTTTGCTGAGGGTCCTTAGTGATGGATACTGCCTTTTTGCGGCACTACCTCTTGAAGATTACCTCGATGGTGGGGACGTTTGTGCCCATGATGGAGCCTGTTGAGTCTGCAAACCTGTGCACTGTATCCTCCATACCAGGCCGTAATGCTACACATGGGTCTGGAGACCAAGTCTTTGGCTATACTTAAAGCAAAGGTTGATAGGTTCTTGATTAATAAGGGTGTCAAAGGTTACAGGGTGAAGGCAATCCTTATTTGAGTTATGGTACCTTTTTTCACTCATAAAACTATAATTGCCATGATAGAGAATTCCAAGGATTTTTTGACTTATTCAAAGAAAAAGTAACCTGGAATATGCAATTGTTTCTTCTCAAACTCTGCTCCCCAGCCCCTGAATTCTAGTCATAGAATCACAGAGATCTCTAACTGGAAGCCCCATTTAGAAATTGGAGCAATACTCACTGTTGTTGGAGGCACTCAGCAGGTCAGGCAGCAGCTATGGAGAGGAATAAAGAGTCGACATTATCAGCCGAGACCCTCGCCAGGACTCTGCTCCGCCATTTGATCATGGCTGATTTACTGCCCTTTTTAAATCCATTCTCCTGCCTTCTCCCTGTAACCTTTAACATCCTTACTAATTAAGAACATATCAACTTCCACTATAAATATATCCAATGACTTGATCTCCACAGCTGTGGAGATGGATTCCATAAATTCACCACCCTCTTGCTAAAGAAATTCTTCCTCATCTCTGTTCTAAAGGGACAACCTTGTATTCTGGGGCAGTAGATTCACTAACTAGAGGAAAATTCCTCTCCACATCCACTCTATCTAGGCCTTTCAATATTCGATAAGTTTCAATGAAATCCTACCCCTCATCCTTCTAAACTCCAGCAAGTACAGGCCCAGAGCCAATGGGTCCCAATGAAGGATCCTGGCCCAAAACATCAACTCTTTATTCCTCTCCACAGAGGCCGTCCGACCTGTTGAGTTCCTCCAGCATTTTGTGTGTGTTTCTCTGGATATCCAGCTTCTGCAGAGTCTCTTGTGTTTATGACTTAGTAATTCATTATTGTCACAATCACCAACACACAGTGAAGAGTTTTTGTCTGAATGCCAACTTGGCCGATCATTCCTCAAGTGTTGAAATAGTAAAGTTCAAAGTAAAATTTATTATCAGAGTGCATACATGTCACCACATGCAACCCTGAGATTGCTTGTCTGCAGGCAAATCTATAGAACAGTAACTGTAAACAGGATCGATAAACAATAAACTGTGCAAATGCAAATATAAATAAATAGCAATAAATAACGAGAGCATGAAATAACAAGATAAAGCGTCATTAAAGTGAGAACACTGGTTGTGGGACACCAGAAACGGAATGATTGTAGTTTCCCAAAGAGGGAAAAGAAACAGAATGCAGAATTTTGTGTTGCGTTTACAGAGAAGGTGCAGTGCTGGTAGCCAAATAGACATTAGCACGAATTCCATTCTGTTTGTGGCCGTGTGCTTACCCCTAGTCCTAATGCACATGCAATGTTCTCTCCTGCCTCTTCTAACATCCACTCAGTTCACTCTTTCTGTGATTCTCTGTACTGTTACTTTGCATACATTTATGTAGCCAGTATCCCTCATGAATCACAACCTGGCTGGTGGCATTGCATAGTGGCATCAGTGCCAGACTTCAGGACGAAAGGTCCCAAGTTCGAATCCAGCCGGCTCCCCTGCACGCTTTCCATCCATGTTGGGTTACAAGCTGGTAATGTCTTTGTAATCTCACCCGGCAGACCACTGCTGTAACTTGCCTCGTACACTATGACAGAGAAGCGTGGTGGGAAATCATCCACCAACCGGAGAAACTCTGGATGTGACATACCTTTCCTTTTCCACTCATGAATCAAGCAAAAATATCTGAACAATATCAGTCCTGACAAGCCCTTGAGTTGGAATTGGTATTTGGTTAAAATTGTCACATGTACTCAGGTACAGAGAAAACCTTTTGTTTGCACACCATCTGACAGATCACTCCATTCGTAATAAAGTGGATGAATTGAAAGTGCAGATTGTTATTAATGATTATGATATAGTTGGGATCACAGAGACATGGCTCCAGGGTGACCAGGGATGGGAGCTCAACGTTCAGGGATATTCAATATTCAGGAGGGATAGACGTGAAGGAAGGGGAGGTGGGGTGGCGTTGCTGGTTAAAGAAGAGATTAACGCAATAGAAAGGAAGGACATAAGCCAGGAAGATGTGGAATCGATATGGGTAGAGCTGCGTAACACTAAGGGGCAGAAGACGCTGGTGGGAGTTGTGTACAGGCCACCTAACAGTAGTAGTGAGGTCGGAGATGGTATTAAACAGGAAATTAGAAATGTGTGCAATAAAGGAACAGCAGTTATAATGGGTGACTTCAATCTACATGTAGACTGGGTGAACCAAATTGGTAAAGGTGCTGAGGAAGAGGATTTCTTGGAATGTATGCGGGATGGTTTTTTGAACCAACATGTCGAGGAACCAACTAGAGAGCAGGATATTCTGGACTGGGTTTTGAGCAATGAGGAAGGGTTAATTAGCGATCTTGTCGTGAGAGGCCCCTTGGGTAAGAGTGACCATAATATGGTGGAATTCTTCATTAAGATGGAGAGTGACATAGTTAATTCAGAAACAAAGGTTCTGAACTTAAAGAGGGGTAACTTTGAAGGTATGAGATGTGAATTAGCTAAGATAGACTGGCAAATGACACTTAAAGGATTGACGGTGGATATGCAATGGCAAGCATTTAAAGGTTGCATGGATGAACTACAACAATTATTCATCCCAGTTTGGCAAAAGAATAAATCAAGGAAGGTAGTGCACCCGTGGCTGACAAGAGAAATTAGGGATAGTATCAATTCCAAAGAAGAAGCATACAAATTAGCCAGAGAAAGTGTCTCACCTGAGGACTGGGAGAAATTCGGAGTTCAGCAGAGGAGGACAAAGAGCTTAATTAGGAAGGGGAAAAAAGATTCTGAGAGAACACTGGCAGGGAACATAAAAACAGACTGTAAAAGCTTTTATAGATATGTAAAAAGGAAAAGACTGGTAAAGACAAATGTAGGTCCCCTGCAGACAGAAACAGGTGAATTGATTATGGGGAGCAAGGACATGGCAGACCAATTGAATAATTACTTTGGTTCTGTCTTCACTAAGGAGGACATAACTAATCTTCCAGAAATAGTAGGGGACAGAGGGTCCAGTGAGATGGAGGAACTGAGCGAAATACATGTTAGTAGGGAAGTGGTGTTAGGTAAATTGAAGGGATTGAAGGCAGATAAATCCCCAGGGCCAGATGGTCTGCATCCTAGAGTGCTTAAGGAAGTAGCCCAGGAAATAGTGGATGCATTAGTGATAATTTTTCAAAACTCGTTAGATTCTGGACTAGTTCCTGAGGATTGGAGGGTGGCTAATGTAACCCCACTTTTTAAAAAAGGAGGGAGAGAGAAACCGGGGAATTATAGACCGGTTAGCCTAACGTCGGTGGTGGGGAAACTGCTGGAGTCAGTTATCAAGGATGTGATAACAGCACATTTGGAAAGCGGTGAAATGATCGGACAAAGTCAGCATGGATTTGTGAAAGGAAAATCATGTCTGACGAATCTCATAGAATTTTTTGAGGATGTAACTAGTAGAGTGGATAGGGGAGAACCAGTGGATGTGGTATATTTGGATTTTCAAAAGGCTTTTGACAAGGTCCCACACAGGAGATTAGTGTGCAAACTTAAAGCACACGGTATTGGGGGTAAGGTATTGGTGTGGGTGGAGAATTGGTTAGCAGACAGGAAGCAAAGAGTGGGAATAAACGGGACCTTTTCGGAATGGCAGGCGGTGACTAGTGGGGTACCGCAAGGCTCAGTGCTGGGACCCCAGTTGTTTACAATATATATTAATGACTTGGATGAGGGAATTAAATGCAGCATCTCCAAGTTTGCGGATGACACGAAGCTGGGTGGCAGTGTTAGCAGTGAGGAGGATGCTAAGAGGATGCAGGGTGACTTGGATAGGTTGGGTGAGTGGGCAAATTCATGGCAGATGCAATTTAATGTGGATAAATGTGAAGTTATCCACTTTGGTGGCAAAAATAGGAAAACAGATTATTATCTGAATGGTGGCCGATTAGGAAAAGGGGAGGTGCAACGAGACCTGGGTGTCATTATACACCAGTCATTGAAAGTGGGCATGCAGGTACAGCAGGCGGTGAAAAAGGCAAATGGTATGCTGGCATTTATAGCGAGAGGATTCGAGTACAGGAGCAGGGAGGTGCTACTGCAGTTGTACAAGGCCTTGGTGAGACCACACCTGGAGTATTGTGTGCAGTTTTGGTCCCCTAATCTGAGGAAAGACATCCTTGCCATAGAGGGAGTACAAAGAAGGTTCACCAGATTGATTCCTGGGATGGCAGGACTTTCATATGAAGAAAGACTGGATGAACTGGGCTTGTACTCGTTGGAATTTAGAAGATTGAGGGGGGATCTGATTGAAACGTATAAAATCCTAAAGGGATTGGACAGGCTAGATGCAGGAAGATTGTTCCCGATGTTGGGGAAGTCCAGAACGAGGGGCCACAGTTTGAGGATAGAGGGGAAGCCTTTTAGGACCAAGATTAGGAAAAACTTCTTCACACAGAGAGTGGTGAATCTGTGGAATTCTCTGCCACAGCAAACTGTTGAGGCCAGTTCATTGGCTATATTTAAGAGGGAGTTAGATATGGCCCCTTGTGGCTACGGGGATCAGAGGGTATGAAGGGAAGGCTGGGGCGGGGTTCTGAGTTGGATGATCAGCCATGATCGTAATAAATGGTGGTGCAGGCTCGAAGGGCCGAATGGCCTACTCCTGCACCTATTTTCTATGTTTCTATGTTTCTATATGTAAATACATGGAAGTACTGAAAATAAATCAGAATACAGAGTTAAACTCAGTGGCAACACCATTAGGTACAGGAGTGGAACTGTAGCACATCCACTTCAAGGTCTGGTGTGCTGTGCTTTCAGACATGCTCTTATGCACACCACTGTTGTAACACATGGTTCGTTGAGTTACTGTCACCTTCCTGTCAGCTTGAACCAGACTTCTGACATCTCTCTTTAACAAAGCACTTTCACCCACAGAACTGCTGCTCACTGTATGTTTTTCTGTTTTTCACACTGTTCTCTGTAAACTCTAGAGACTGTTGTGTGTGAAAATTCCAGGAGATCAACAGTTTCTGAAGTACTGAATCTACCTCGTCTGAACAGTAACTGAACCTCTTGACCATGTCTGCATGCTCTTATGCATTGAGTTACTGCCACTTGATTGGTTGATTAGATGTTTGCATTAACGAACAGATGTGCCACTGACTGAAGTGTGGTCATTCTGGAGAAAGTGCAGTGACTACAAAGGTCATGATGAGCTAGACTGGGTGATCAAGAGTTCGTCTGCTAACAGTGGTTTGGTAGCTACCCTTGGATCATTTTGCAAGTGTTTTCAGGGTTTTGTATCTTTTGCCCAATGGAGGAGGAGTGGGAGGGGTCCTTGATTATGTTGGTTGTTTTCCCAAGGCAGGGGGAAAGTTAAACAGTATATGGAGGGGGGCTGGTTTGCATTATGGACTGAGCAGTTACCAGACCAAGCCGTGATGGATCTGGATAAGATCTGCTCACGGGCTAAGCAGTTACCAGACCAAGCCGTGATGGATCTGGATAAGATTGGTAAAAATTGATGAGAAATATCATTGAAGACAAGCTGACTTTCCTTATTCTTTTGGGAAAGTAGAGGTGTTGTGGGGCTTCTTGGATAGACCAGAGCAAATGGTTGGTGATATTTACACCTAAGAACATGAAGGTGTCAATCATCTCTACCTCAGTGCTATTGATACAAATGGGGCATGTACTCAACTCTGGTTCCTGAAGTTCAGTCCCTTCATTTTGGTGACACCATTCACTAACTATTGCCTCCACTCTCTCCTCTTCGTCCACTACCTGGAGCTGGCCAGATGGTCAAGCGCAATGTCTGACTGGATGACCACTCTTCCCCTGGAACCATGACCAGCAAATGGACCCATTTTGCAAGGCTCTAATGACAGCCTCTCTAAAACCAAAAGGTCACTCTTTACCTCTGGTAAAACTGAATTCTTTGGAGACGGTCCCTAACACCAATGACAGAATGGCAGTGGTGAGTGATAGGGCCATCATTGTTCCAATTTCTATTTCCAATGAAAAGCTCTTAAGTTCTAAGTACAACCCATAATTATTCTGCTTGCATTGGCAGGAATTATCACGTAAACCGGGCCTGTTCACTGAGGCTGCAAGTTATAGTTTGAATGTAAATTAAGGCTCAGCGTCAGAGATCCTGCTTAATTAAATTCCAAACTCCTCCACCACCTGTTTAAAAATTCTTTTACTTGTAGGTTGAGGAGAGGATCAGTGTAGCAGAAGATTTAAAGCCAAAGAATTTCAAGTTGCCAACATTACAATGACTTTATTGGGTTTCCTTGTTTTGTGGCTGCCCTTAAGAAGGCAAATCTCAAGGTTGTACATGGTATAAGTACTTTCATAATGAATTACTCTGAACTTTCAACTTATTCCAACTAAATAATGGTTTAGGCTTTCAATCTCTCCCCACTGGACTCTGTGTTTACTAATCAAAACTCAGCAGGATGTGGCAGAAACTATCTGGCTCAGATGGTATCATCTCATGAGTCATGACCTAGGTTTGGTGCTGTCTGTGTGGAGTTTTCATGTTCTCCCTGTGACCATGTGGGTTTCCCCTGGGTGCTCTGTATCTAATGATTTGGCCACTGTATATATGGATCTATATATTTGAGAGCAATGATCCACCCTCTGAGCACTGCGCATTGATCTGTTGTCTGCACATGCACGTTGTTCTCTCGTTCTCTTTCTCTCTTCAGTGATGTTCCTTTAACACCAGTTGAAGCCATCTCCCGTGTGCATGCTTTTATTTAATCGATATGTAGTTGTGCACAGACACAACAAACTGGTGATGAGTACAAACCTGAATGTCAGAAAATAACTTCACCAGCTGTTACGGGACGAAACAGTCGGAGTTAAAGAGCGTGAGAAAGCCGAGGGACCTGTGAGTAACAGTGAAGGACACGCTGAATTTCAGGTGAAAGTAACATGGCGATGGCTTCAGTCAGGAAAGTTGATGAATTTGATAGTGCTAATGAAGGCTGGAAGTTGAATATCGAGAGGGTTGAACTGTATTGTAACGCGAACATGGAGGAGTAAAAGAAAGCCCCTACACTTCTTAATTAATGGGCCCAAGAACGTAGTCTCTTACACCACCTAGTAACCCCTATGAAGCCAGCAAGAAGACGTTCAATGAAATTGTTACAATTTTACAAAATCACTTGAGCCTTAAACTGCTAGTAATAGCTGAGAGGTTAAGATTTTACAAAAGAAACCAGTCAAAGATGAAAGATCTATGCAAACTTTCCCAGTACTATGACTTTAGAGATGGACTTTCTGATGTATTTAGGGACGTGGCATGCATTGTCAAAGCACTCAACAGGGCCACTATCCAAAAGAGACCTAACCTTAGAACGGGCATTGACCATTGCAATATCGTTAGAG
Source organism: Mobula hypostoma (assembly GCF_963921235.1). NCBI lineage: Eukaryota > Metazoa > Chordata > Chondrichthyes > Myliobatiformes > Myliobatidae > Mobula > Mobula hypostoma. Next base: position 38,515,264 of record NC_086106.1, on the reverse strand, counting down.
ACTGCAGCAGAACTACAGAAAAGGAGGTTAGAATGTGAAATGCACAAAATGTCCCTGAATGGTGTAAAAGCTGAAATTGTGGCAAATTCTCCTATGACTGTTGGTTCAAAGAAAAAGTCTTCAGAAAGTGTCACAGACAAGGTCACATAGAGAGACTGTGCAAGGCAGACAAAAGCACAACCGAGTGAAAAGTCTCAAACACAAAACTGAGGAAATGCATAAAGTTATTGAACGTAAAACAGCATCAGACAACATTGAGTCTGACAAAGGTGAACTGTTTTGACTAGAACCGCATATTAATAATTGAAGCAGATCATAAAATCATCTGGATCACAATAGATATATCCGGTGTAAATGGTGCTGGATACAGGGTTAGGTTTGTCCAGAATTCCAGAGGCTGACTACAATAGCTGTTTGCTAAGATAACATTAGAGAAGACCTCAGTGATGCTAAAGACCTACACAGCCAAAAAAGGGTCTCCCAAAGGCAAACAGAAAGTAAATGTGACGAAAGGAGGCCAAAGGTGTTGAAAAGTGGAGGGCCAGCACTTTTTGGACGAGAATGGTTGAGACAAATCCAACTCAATCAAAGCTCTCAGTGTGACATCAACAGGCAATGGCAGCCCAAATGGTAGCACTAACCAGAGACTGTCACAACTGCTTAATGCTAATAAGAAAGTGTCTGAGAAGAGTACTGGTAAACTCAAAGGCATGAAAGCCAGAATTGAACTGGATGAAACAGCAAACACCAAGAATCGATAAAGCACATCCAGTGCTTTATGCACTAAGTCCTAAAGTGGATGCTGAACCACGGAGATTGGAGGCGTACAGCATTCTCTCCAAGGCTGAGTGGAGTGACAGGGCCATGCCCATTGTCCAGGTGATCAAGAAAGGGAAGGCCGAAGGTGTTCACATCTCTGGGGATTTCAAAGTGAGCATCAACCTGGTGCTGCGTACTGTGCATTATCCCCTGCCATGAATAGAAGACACTTTTGCATCTTTGGCAGGTGAGGAGAAGTTTACAAAGATTGACTTGTCTCAAGACTATCTGCAAATGGAGACTGAGGAGTCAAGCAGGAAGTTCCTCACAATCAACACTCACAAGGGACTGTTCCAATATAATTGTCCCAACTTTGGCATCGCATCTGCACCAGAAATTTGGCAAAGAGAAATGGACCAAGTTCTCCAAGATATCCTAGGAACACAACGTTACCTTGTTGACATCACCGTGACTGACAAAAATTGTGAAGAGCACCTCCAGAACCTTGATAAAATGCTTACCAGGATGAGTGAGTATGGTTTGTACAAAGAGAGAAAGGTGAGTTTTTCAAGAATGAAGTCTCATTAATGTGGTCGTGTCATTGACAAGCACGGCTTCCATAAGCAGCGCTACAGGTACCCAAACCGGAAAATGTGTCATAACTCAGGTCAGACTTGGCCTTTATAAACTACTATCACCAGTTTCTCCCAAATATTGCTACAGTGCTGCATCCATTGAATGCACTGTTACAGACAGGAACAAAGTGGGAACAGACAGAAAGATGAGAAAAGCATTCAAGGAAACAAGTGAACTGCTCACCTATTATGACCCATCCCTGCCCATCAGACTAGTGTGTGATACGTCCCTTATGGCATTGGAACCGTTTTGTCACACATTATGAAAGATAGATCTCAACGAACGATTACAGTTGCTTCAAGATCACTGATGAGCATAGAACGCAACTATGCACAGATCGACTGAGAGGCTCTGATTCTAGTATGGGGAATAAAGAAGTTGCACCATTATCTCTACGGACAAAAGTTTATGCTGGTGACCGATCACAGCCCCTCATGTCCATTTTCAATCCTAGGAAGGGAATTCCAGTGATGTCTGCTGCCCAGTTACAATATTGGGCAGTATTCCTAGGAGCCCACTCTTATGACATAGGGTTCAGAACACTAAACAACACAGCAACACTGATGGTCTGTCACATCTTTCACTGTTGGCAACTGAAGAAGAAAAGTCTTCATTTTGTGACCCAGCAGAAGTATTCCACACCACATCGGTGGACCAATTGCCGGTAACAAATTCTGAAATACAAAGGGAAGCAAGAAATGATCCGACTTTGTCAAAAGTGTATGAAATCACCATGCAAGAATAGAAAACAACAGGAATTCTGCAGATGCTGGAAATTTCCCATTCCCATTCTGACATGTCTATCCACGGCCTCCTCTACTGTAAAGATGAAGCCACACTCAGATTGGAGGAACAACACCTTATATTCCGTCTGGGTAGCCTCCAACCAGATGGCATGAACATTGACTTCTCTAACTTCCGCTAAGGCCCCACCTCCCCCTCGTACCCCATCTGTTACTCATTTTTATGCACACATTCTTTCTCTCACTCTCCTTTTTCTCCCTCTGTCCCTCTGAATATACCTCTTGCCCATCCTCTGGGTCACCCCCCCCCTTGTCTTTCTTCCCGGACCTCCTGTCCCATGATCCTCTCGTATCCCCTTTTGCCTATCACCTGTCCAGCTCTCGGCTCCATCCCTCCCCCTCCTGTCTTCTCCTATCATTTTGCATCTCCCCCTCCCCCTCTATCTTTCAAATCCCTTACTCACTCTTCCTTCAGTTAGTCCTGACGAAGGGTCTCGGCCTGAAATGTCGACTGCGCCTCTTCCTATAGATGCTGCTTGGCCTGCTGCATTCACCAGCAACTTTGATGCAAGAATAGACATCTCTTGGTAACCCTGTGTTTCCAGGGTTCTCAGCAAGATGAGGCACACTGTCAGTATGTCAAAGAACGCTGATGTGTGGACCTCATGTTGTGGTTCCCTCTCAACTGTGCACCAGAGTGTCAGAAAATCTGCATGAAGGACACCTGGGTACAGTCAAGATGAAGAGTCTCACCCGAAGCTACATGTGGTAGCCAGGAAGAGATAATCAGATTGAAAACTTGGCCAAAAGCTGTTCAGGATGCCAAACAGTTCAAAATGCACCGCCCACAGACACTGTAACACCTTGAGAGCGGCTGTCTTCATCATGGCAAAGAGTACATATTGATTTTGATGGGCCATTCATGTTTCTGAATGCTGGTGGATGCTCATTGGAAGTGGCTGGAGGTAATACCAATGAACTCAACTCTCAGCAAAGACTGTCTCCACTCTGAGGATTATCTTCGCCAGAAATGGCTTAACAGACAAATTGTGAGTGACAACGGACCACAATACACATCAGTAGAATTACGACTATTCATGAAGAAAAATCACATCAGAGATTTCAAGTCAGTTCCTCACCACCCAGTAATGAATGGGTTAGCTGAAAGGTTTATCCAAACCTTTAAGAACTCCATTGCAGCGATGGACAAGGAGGACATTTCTCTACAGCATAAGATGGCAACTTCCTTTTTGTGTATCAGAACTTTGTTCATGCGACGACAAATCAAACACCTACAATGCTGTTCCTGAACAGGAATCTGAGATCTCACATGGACCTCCTGAAATCAGACCTATGGCAAGGCTGCAGGACCGGACGTCATCCCAGGGCGAGTACACAGGATGTGCACAGCACTACTGGCAGGTGTGTTTACAGATATTTTTAATCTCTCCCGCTCCCACTGTAGAGTACCCTCCCGTTTCAAAACATCCACCATTGTCCCTGTACCTAAAAAGACCAAGGTAACATACCTGAACGACTGGCGTCCTGTCACACTCACCTCAATATTAAGCAAATACTTTGAGAGGCTGGTCAACGATTACATCCGCAGCGTGCGAACACCCATAGTGGACCCCCTACAATTCCCCTACTGACACAACCAACCAACAAATGATACAATAGCCACTGTTCTACACACCATCTTTATACACCTGGAAAAGAAGGATGCTAATGTGAGAATGCTGTTCTTGGACTACAGTTCAGCATTCAACAGCATAATTCCCTCCAGGCTCGACAAGAAGCTCAGAGACCTCGGCCTTCACCCTGCCTTGTGTAGCTGGATTCTGGACTCCCTGTCAGATTGCCAGCAGGTGGTAAGAGTGGGCACCCTCACCTCTGCCCCTCTGACCCTTAGCACAGGTGTCCCTCAGGGCTGTGTACTAAGCCCTCTCTTTTACTGTCTGTATACCCATAACTGTATTACCAACCACAGCTCTAATCTGCTAATTAAATTGGCTGATGACACTACACTGATTGGCCTAATCTCAAAAAATGATGAGGTAGCCTATAAAGAGGGAGTCATCACCTTGACACAGTGGTGTCAAGAAAACAACCTCTCCCTCAAAGTCGCAAAAACAAAGGAGCTTGTTGTGGACTACAGGAGGAATGGAATCAGGCTAACCCCTATAGACATCAATGGATCTGGGGTTGAGAGGGTGAACAGCTTTAAATTCCTCGGCATAAACATCACCAAGGATCTTACATGGTCTGTACGTACTGGTTGTGTGGTGAAAAAGGCCTCTTTCACTACAGATAGTTGAGGAAGTTTGGTATGGGCCCCCAAATCCTAAGAACTTTTTACAGGGGCACAATTGAGAGCATCCTGACTGGCTGCATCACTGCCTGGTATGGGAACTGTACCTCCCTTAATCGCAGCACTCTGCAGAGAGTGGTGCGGACAGCCCAGCACATCTGTGGATGTGAACTTCCCACTATTCAGGACATTTACAAAGACAGGTGTGTAAAAAGGGCCCATAGGACCAAGGCACCCCAACCACAAACTGTTCCAGCGGCTACCATCCAGGAAACGGTACCGCAGCATAAAAGCCAGGACTAACAGGCTCTGGGACAACTTCTTCCACCAGATCATCAGACTGATTAATTCATGCTGACACAACTTTATTTCTATGTTATATTGACAATACTGTTGTACATAATATTATTCATAAATCACTATGGTTGCACACTGCACATTTGAATGGAGTCGTAACATAAAGATTTTTACTTCTCATGTATATGAAGGATGTAAGTAATAAAGTCAATTCAATTCAATTCTACGGAGGGAAGTGCAGAATAAACAGTTCAGTCAGTTGCCAAATGAAGCAGCAAGGAGCTTTGAGATTGGACAGGAAGTCTTAACACAACATTACCAAGAAGACAAGGTAATCTTGTTCTGGGGCTTCCTGTCCAGTCTCGATAGGATAGCTACAAGAACTGGACCACTGACGTACACAGTGGATGTTGGAGGTCATACATGGAGACATCATGTGGACCAGATACCTGATGCTCAACTGAGGAACACACATCAGTCAACTGCATCCAACAAGATGGATGCATTACAGTCACCGGACTTACCTCTCAGTGATGATGTCACTGACAACAACGTGACTCTGGAAACCGTCTTTGATAGAGATATAGAAGATTATAAGGCTAGCATGAAAGAGTTTAAGAATAAAATTAGGAGAGCCAGAAGGGGCCATGAGAAGGCCTTGACAGACAGGATTAAGGAAAACCCCAAGGTATTCTACAAGTATGTGAAGAGCAAGATGATAAGATGTGAGAGAATAGAACCAATCAAGTGTGACAGTGGAAAAGTGTGCATGGAACTGGAAGAGATAGAAGAGGTACTTAATGAATACTTCGCTTCAGTATTCACTACAGAAAAGGATCATGGCGATTGTAGGGATGACTTACAGTGGACTGAAAAGCTTGAGCATGTAGATATTAAGGAAGAAGATGTGCTGGAGCTTTTGGAAAGCATCAAGTTGGATAGATCACCGGAACCAGACGAGATGTATCTGTGGCTACTGTAGGAGGCAAGGGAGGAGATTGCTGAGCCTCTGGCGATGATCTTTGCATCATCAATGGGAATGGGAGAGGTTCCGGAGGATTGAAGGGTTGCTGATGTTGTTCCCTTATTCAAGAAAGGGAGTAGAGATGGAGAAGATCCTGAGAGGCAGGATTTATGAACATTTGGAGAGGCATAATATGATTAGGAATAATCAGCATGGCTTTGTGAAAGGCAGATCATGCCTTACAAGCCTGACTGAATTTTTTGAGGATGTGACTAAACACACTGATGAAGGAAGAGCAGTAGATGTAGTGTATATGGATTTCAGCAAGGCATTTGATAAGGTACCCCTTGCAAGGCTTATTGAGAAATTAAGGAGGCATGGGATCCAAGGGGACATTGCTTTGTGGACCCAGAACTGACTTGCACACAGAAGGTAAAGAGTGGTTGTGGATGGGTCATATTCCGCAAGGAGCTCGGTCACCAGTGGTTTGCCTCAGGGATCTATTCTAGGACCCCTACTCTTCGTGATTTTTATAAATCACCTGGATGAGGAAGTGGAGGGATGGGTTAGTAAATTTGATGATGACACAAAGGTTGGAGGTGTTGTGGATAGTGTAGAGGCCTGTCAGAGGTTGCAGCAGACATCGATAGGATGCAAAACTGGGCTGAGAAGTGGCAGATGAAGTTCAACCCAGATAAGTGTGAGGTGGTTCATTTTGGTAGGTCAAATATGATGGCAGAATATAATATTAACAGTAAGACTCTTGGCAGTGTGGAGGATCAGAGGGATCTTGGGGTCTGAGTCCATAGGACACTCAAAGCTGCTGTGCAGGTTGACTCTGTGGTTAAGAAAGCATATGGTGCATTGGCCTTCATCAATCGTGGGACTGAGCTTAGGAGCCAAGAGGCAATGTTGCAGCTATACAGGACCCTGGTCAGACCCCACTTGGAGTACTGTGCTCAGTTCTGGTTGCCTCACTACAGGAAGGATGTGGAAACCATAGGAAGGGTGCAGAGGAGATTTACAAGGATGTTGCCCGGATTGGGGAGCATGCTTTATGGGAATAGGTTGAGTGAACTCAGCCTTTTTTCCTTGGAGCGACGGAGGATGAGAGGTGACCTGATAGAGGTGTATAAGATGATGAGAGGCATTGATCATGTGGATAGTCAGAGGCTTTTCCCCAGGACTGAAATGGCTAGCACGAGATGGCACAGGTTTAAGGTGCTGGGGAGGAAGTACAGAGGAAATGTCAGGGGTAAGTTTTTTGCGCAGAGAGTGGTGAGTGCATGGAATGGGCTGCCGACAACGGTGGTGGAGGTGGATACGATAGGGTCTTTTAAGAGACTCCTGGGTAGGTACATGGAGCTTAGAAAAATAGAGGGCTATGGGTAACCCTAGGTAAGTTCTAAGGTAAGGACATGTTCGGCACAGCTTTGTGGGCTGAAAGGCCCATATTGTGCTGTAGGTTTTCTATGTTTCTACGACAAGATAACTGCCAAACCAATTGCCACCCCACAGGCCCAGAGGCACCATCTTGAAAGAAACAGAGCGCCACCTGAAAGACTGCATCTTTAAAAAGGTGAAGTTAGTGATAGACAGTTATGTGAAAGCATGTATATTTGGAATATGGGTTATGAAAGGGGCAGGAAGTGTAACGTATGGATTTATTTATTTTAGAGGAATTCTTCCCCCCCACCCTTGACACTGCATATTGATCAGCACTTGTATCATTGTCCCTGATGACTACACCTGGAAAAGGTGCATCCAGCTGCAGCTCCTGTTAAACCGAGTTAGGAAACTGGAGCTGGAGCTGGATGAACTTTGGAACATTCATGAGGTAGATGCAGAAATAGGAGTTTCAGGGAGAGAGTCACCCGTAAAAGTCAGGAGGCAGGAAGCTGTGTGACTGTCAGGAGAGGGAAAGGGAGTAGACAGAAAGAGCAGAGCACACCTGTGGCCGTTCCCATCAATTATAAGTACAGTATACCGTTTAGGATACTGTTGGTGGGAATGACCTACCAGGGACAAGTTGTAGTGGTCACGTCTCTGGCACCGAGGCTGGACCCTCAGCTCAGAAGGGAAGGAAGGAAAAGAGGAGAGCAGTAGTGATAGGGGACTTGATAGGGGGACAGATAAGAGGTTCTGTGGGAGAGATCGAGAATCCCAGATGGTCTGTTGCCTCCCTGGTGCCAGGGTCCACGATATCTCGGATCGAGTTCTCAGTATTCTCAGGAGGGAGGGTGAGCAACCAGACGTCGTGGTCCATGTAGGGACCAATGACGTGGATAGAAAGAAGGAGGAGGTCCTGCAAAGAGAGTTTAAGGAGTTGGGTGAAAAGTTGAAGGACAGGACCTGCAGGGTTGCAATCTCAGGATTGCTACCCTTGCCACATGCTGGTGAGGCTAGAAATAGGAAGATAATGCAGCCAAATACGTGGCTAAGGAGCTGGTGCAGGAGGGAGGGCTTCATGTTTCTGGACAATTGGGCCTTGTTCCAGGGAAGGTGGGACCTGTTCTGACGGGATGGTTTGCACCTGAATTGGAGGGGGAACTAACATCCTTGCAGGTAGATTTGCTAGTGCTGCTCTGGGGGGGGGGGGGGGGTTTAAACTAGATTTGCCGGGGGAGGGGAACCAGAGTGTTAGGGCAGATAGTGAGGTGGAGGAGGATAAAGCTCATGCAAGAACTGCATGTATAGACAGAAATCAAAGGTTTGTAAGTGATAGAAATATTCTCAGGTGCATATATTTCAATGCAAGGAGTATTTTAGGTAAGACAGATGAGCTTAGGGCATGGATTGGCACATGGAATTACGACTTTATTGCTAATAGTGAGACTTGGTTGCAGGAGGGGCAGGACTGGCAGCTTAATGTTCCGGGGTTCCGTTGTTTCAGATGTGACAGAGGGGGAGGGATGAAAGGGGGAGGAGTGGCATTGCTAGTCAGGGAGAATATCACAGCTGTGCGTAGACAGGACAGCCCAGAGGGCTTGTCTACAGAGGCCATATAGGTGGAGCTGAGGAACGGGAGAGGTGTGACCACACTAATAGGGTTGTATTATAGACTGCCCAATAGTCAAAGAGAATTGGAGGAGCAAATCCGCAGAGAGATAGCAGACTGATGTAAGAAACAGAAAGTTGTAATAGTAGGGGATTTTAACTTTCACATATTGACTGGGACTCCCACACTGCGAAAGGGCTAGTTCATATTGGTTTTCTAAATCAATATATAGAGGTACCTACGAGAGAGGTTGCAATACTTGATCTTCTATTAGGGAACCAGACAGGTCAGGTGACAGAAGTATGTGTTTCGGGCCAGGACCCTTCGTCAGGACTAACTGAAAGAAGAGATAGTAAGAGATTTGAGAGTGGAAGGGGGAGGGGGAGATCTGAAATGATAGGAGAAGACAGGAGAAGGGAGAGGATCATGGGATAGGAAGCCTGGGGAGAGGAGCTCGGAGGGTGGAGAGCAGGCAAGGAGTTATAGTGAGAGGGATAGAAGGAGAAAAAAAGAGAGAAACAAAAAGGGCAGAAAAAAATAAAAAATATATTAAATAAATGAATATGGGATGGGGTGTGAAGGGGAGGAGGAGCATTAACAGAAGTTAGAGAAGTCAATATTCATGCCATTAGGTTGGAGGCTACCCAGACGGAATATAAGGTGTTGTTCCTCCAACCTGAGTGTGGCTTCATCTTGACAGCAGAGGAGGCCGTGGATAGACATATCAGAATGGGAATGGGATGTGGAATTAAAACGTGTGGCCACTGGGAGATCCTGCTTTCTCTGGCGTACAGAGCGTAAGTGTTCAGCGAAATGGTCTCCCAGTCTGCGTCGGGTCTCGCCAATATATGGAAGGCCACATCGGGAGCACCGGATGCAGTATATCACCCCAGCCGACTCACAGGTGAAGTGTCGTCTCCCCCATCCCTCCCCACCGATCTCCCTCCCAGCACTTATCCTTGTAAGCGGAACAAGTGCTACACATGCCCTTACACTTCCTCCCTTACCACCATTCAGGGCCCCAGACAGTCTTTCCAATAACTCCAAAAGACTGGAAGTAGAGTAAATACTGAAAGGCTTTTATTAGCAGTAAAATGTGACCTCCAGCATGCTGAATGTCTGCCCCTGGACTGAGAAGAGGAGCAATGGCCCAATCACCTTTATACAGGACTCTGTGGGAGGAGCCACAGGGGCAGTCAGCAGAGGTGTGTGTCCAGACAGGTAACCCAGTTACAACATATATATATGGTTTACCACATTCACCCCTCCTTTTTTAAAAAGAGTCCCGCGGGGTGAAGTGACTGACAATATTTACAAGAAGTATATTTACAGGTTAAGTCTATCAGGCGGTGGAGTCCGTCGCTGTGATCGACGTAGCACCGGTGGTGATTGCACCGGCGATGGCGGTTGTGCTGGCTCCGGCCTGACGTGAGATGCCAGCACGTTAGGCGTCAGTAATCCCTCGTGCGTGTGCGTCGTACCCGGTATGGGAGAGTCGTGTGGTGTCTGGGTAGGGTTTGGAGTGCGCGGTGTCTCGTGGGTACATACATCGGTGGGTACGGGGTCAATGGTCACCACGGAGTGTTCAGGGTAGGGGCCCGGTGCTCCTGCGGGCGCCAGGTCGCGGATGGAGACTGTGTCCTCCCACCCATCAGGTAAAACCACGTAGGCATACTGAGGGTTCGCATGAAGTAGGTGAACCCTCTCGACCATCGGGGAGTATTTATTGCTCCTCGCATGTTTCCGGAGCAGTACTGGCCCCGGGGACGTCGGCCAAGTTGGTAGGGTGGTTCCAGTGGTCGACTTTCTGGGAAAAGAAAAGAGCCACTCATGAGGGGTGGCATTGGTGGCCGTGCATAACAGGGAGCAGATGGAGTGGAGTGCCTCAGGAAGGACCTCCTGCCAGCGGGAGACCAGCAGTCCCTTTGACCTGAGGGCTAAGAGTGTGACTTTCCACACTGTGCCATTCTCCTTCTCTACCTGTCCATTCCCCCGGGGATTATAGTTCGTGGTCCTACTGGTTGCAATTCCCCTAGCCAGTAGATATTGGTGCAGCGCGTCACTCATAAACGAGGACCCTCTGTCACTGTGGATATAGCATGGGTATCCGAGCAGAGTGAAGAGCTTGCGCAGGGCTTTTATAACTGACGTGGTAGTGGTGTCGGGGCAGGGGATGGCAAAGGGGAACCGCAAGTACTTGTCGATAACGTTAAGAAAGTACACATTGCGGTTGGTGGAGGGAAAGGGGCCCTTAAAGTCAACACTCAGTCGCTCAAAGGGGCGGGTGGCCTTGATGAGTTGTGCCTTTTCGGGTAGGTAGAAGTGCGGTTTGCACTCTGCGCAGACTTGGCAGTCCCTGGTCATCATCCTGATCTCCTCAAGGGAGTAAGGCAGGTTCCGGGCTTTCACGAAGTGGAAAAGCCGGGTGACCCCCGGGTGGCAAAGGTCTACATGTAGGGTGTATAGCCGGTCGATCTGCGCGCTGGCACAAGTTCCCTGGGATAGGGCATCGGAGGGCTCGTTGAGTTTCCCAGGCCTGTACATGATATCATAGTTGTAGGTGGAGAGTTCGAGGCTCCACCTCAGAATTTTATCATTTTTGATTTTGCTCCGCTGCTGATTATTAAACATGAACGCGACTGAGCGCTGGTCAGTTAGCAGAGTGAACCTTTTGCCGGCGAGATAGTGCCTCCAATGCCTGATAGCTTCCACTACGGCCTGGGCCTCTTTCTCTACCGCGGAGTGCCGAATTTCAGGGCCTTGAAGGGTACGGGAGAAGAACGCCACTGGTCTTCCTGCCTGGTTGAGGGTAGCAGCCAGCGCAAAGTCGGAGGCGTCTCTCTCCACTTGGAAGGGAATGGCCTCATCCACCGCATGCATTGCTGCTTTGGCAATGTCCCCTTTTAAGCGGCTGAAGGCCACGTGGGCCTCGGCTGAGAGGGGGAATGTGGTGGACTTGACGAGGGGGTGGGCCTTGTCTGCGTAGTTAGAGACCCATTGGGCGTAATATGAAAAGAAGCCCAGGCACCTTTTGAGGGCTCTGAGGGTATTGGGAAGAGGGAGTTCCAACAGGGGGCGCATACGGTCGGGGTCAGGGCCAATGACTCCATTCTCCACGACACACCCAAGAATAGGAAGTCGGGTGGTCCCAATCACACACTTGTCCTTGTTATAGGAGAGATTGAAAGCTTTGGCCGCTTGGAGAAATTTTTGGAGGTTGTTGTCGTGATCCTGCCGGTCGTGACCGCAGATGGTGATGTTATCCAGATATGGGAAAGTGGCCTTCAGTTGGCACTGGTCCACCATCCGGTCCGTTGCCCTCTGGAAGACAGATACACCATTCGTGACACCGAAGGGGACGCGCAGGAATTGATAAAGCCTGCCATCCGCCTCGAGGGCGGTGTAAGGGCGGTCCTCCTGGCGGATGGGGAGCTGATGGTGAGCAGATTTTAGGTCTATGGTCGAGTACACCCTGTACCGTGCTATCTGATTGACCATATCCGCGATGCGGGGTAGAGGGTACGCGTCGGGCTGCGTGAACCTATTGATGGTCTGGCTATAGTCCACGACAATCCTATTCTCCTCCCTGTTCCGAACAACCACCAAGTGGTGTCGGTAGTGTGGCAGTTGGCATGGTGTTGTGTGGGATGCGCGGGTCGGTGTGTGTGTGTGTGTGTGTGGTCAGTAGCAGGGTACGTGACATATCTGTACAAAACTGGGGATTTATGACAGTAATTGGCGGGAGGGGCCCATCATACTTCATTGTCACACTTTTCGGTGGCTCTGGAAGTCGAGCCCCAACAGCACAGGGGCACACAGTTCAGGCAAGACCAGTAATGTAAAGTCTCGATATTCTGTGCCCTGCACCACTAGTGTCGCTACACAACCCCCCCGGATGTCTGTTGTATGCGACCCGGAGGCCATGGTGACCCTCTGACTTACTGGCCGTATTGCGAGTCCGCAATGCTGCACCGTGGCCGGGTGGATAAAACTCTCCGTGCTGCCTGTGTCAAACAGGCAGCTTGTCCTGTGCCCCTCCACCAGGATGTCCATCATTGACCTTACGAGCTGGTGGGGAGCGCTTTGGTTGAGGGTCACGGAAGCCGGGGTGGGGTTACTGTCTTGGTCCGGTGCGGCGGGGTGCCCCATGAGCACCCGTTGGTCGTAGGCGGTGGGAAGTGGCGCCGACCAAGATGGCCGCCCCATGTCTCGCATGTGGTGGCGGCGTGCAGGGAAGATGGCGGCAGGCAAGATGGTGACCCCCATGTCTCGCATGTGGTGGCAGCGTGCAGGGAAGATAGCGGCAGGCAAGATGGCGACCCCCATGTCTCATACGTGGCGCTGCTCGATCCCGTTCGCGGTTTGGACTTACAGGCCTTGGCGAAGTGGCCCTTCTTTCTGCAGCTGGAGCAGGTAGCTTCTCCAGCTGGGCAGCGTTTCCGGGGGTGCTTCTCGAGTCCGCAGAAGTAGCACTTCGCGGACTCGCGACTGGCAGCAGCCGAGGTCGATTTGCTGGCGTGTTGCGGGGTCTGCGGTGCTCACGAGGCCATCGGGGGATCGCATGCCTGGAGAGCCTCAGAGTTGTGCAGAGCGGCCTCCAGCGTGTCGACCAGCTCAATCGCCGAACGCAAGGTAAGATCAGTTTTTTGCGGCGGCCACAGGCACACATACACTGACCTGGTAGATCCGTGGACTGACCCTGGAGAGTAGAACTCTGTGCTTCGCTGTGGGGTTGGTCGCTTTAATCTCCTTTAGGTACGATTCGAAGCAGGCCAGTCAGAGTTCGAGAGCGTTTCCAGCTTCAGGTGCTTGCGGGTCGAGGTCTAACTTGTCGGGTCTCAGAGACGTTCCATGCTTTAAAATTACTGCTAATAAAATTGATGCACCATCAGTAACTCCAAAAGACTGGAAGTAGAGTAAATACTGAAGGGCTTTTATTAGCAGTAAAATGTGACCTCCAGCATGCTGAGTGTCTGCCCCTAGACTGAGAGGAGGAGCCATAGCCCAATCACCTTTATTGAGGGGTCTGTGGGAGGAGCCACAGGAGCAGTCAGCAGAGGGGCGTGTCCAGGCAGGTAACCCAGTTACAACATATATATATGGTTTACCACAATATAGTTTCTATTTTCCCCCCTTTTTGTTTCTCTCTCTCTTTTTTCTCTCTCTGTCCCTCTCACTATAACTCCTTGCCTGCTCTCCACCCTTCAGGCTCCCCTTTTCTCTTTCTCCCCAGGCTTCCCGTCCCATATCCTCTCCTTTCTCCAGCTCTTAGATCCACCCCTCCCCTCCTGTCTTCTCCTATCATTTCGGATCTCTCCCTCCCCCTCCCACTTTCAAATCTCTTACTATCTCTTCTTTCAGTTAGTCGACGAAGGGTCTCGGTCTGAAACGTCGACTGTACCTCTTCCTATAGATGCTGCCTGGCCTGCTGCGTTCCACCAGCAGTTTTTTTGTGTGTGTTGCTTGAATTTCCAGCATCTGCAGATTTCCTCGTGTCTGCGTTTGTGAAGGTGAAGGTAATCCCGAAGGTTTTCTACAAGTATATTAAGAGTAAAAGGATAGTAGGGGACAAAACTGGTCCCCTAGAAGATCAGAGTGGTTGTCTATGTGTGGAGCCTCACGAGATGGGGGAGATCTGAAAGTTTTTTTTGCATCGGTATTTACTCAGGAAACTGGCATAGCGTATATGGAAGGAAGGGGAACAATCAGCAGTGTCATGGAACATACAGAGATTAAAGAGGAGGAGGTGCTTGCTGCCTTACAGCAAATAAAGGTCGATAAATCCCCCCGGCCTGTCATGATATTTCCTCAGACCTTGAGAGAGACTAGTGTAGAAATTGCAGGGGCCCTGGCTTGAAGTATTTAAAATGTCCTTAGCCACAGGTATGGTGCTGGAGGATTGGAGGGTAGCTCATGTTATTCCATTGTTTAAAAAGGCTCCAAAAGTAAACCAGGTAATTACTGGCCAGTGAGCCTTTCATCAGTAGTAGGTAAATTATTGGAAGGTGTTCTGAGAGATTGGATGTACAAGTATTTGGACAGCCATGGGCTGATTAAGGATAGTCAGCATGGCTTTGTGCGTGGTAACAAATCTTGTAGAGTTTTTCGAGAAAGTTACCAAGAAAATAGACAAAGGAAAGGCTGTGGATGTTGTCTACATGGACTTTAGTAAGGTCTTTGATAAGGTCCTACATGGGAGGTTAGTTCAGAAGGTTCAGATACTAGGTATCCATGGAGAGGTTGTAAACTGGATTCGAAATTGGCTGTGTGGGAGAAGACAGTGTGGGAGTAGTGGATGATTGCTTCTCAGACTGCAGGCCTGTGACTAGTGGTGTGCCTCAGGGATCTGTTGTGGGACCATCATTTTTTGTTGTCTATATCAATGATCTAGATGATAATGTGGTAAATTGGATCAGCAAGTTTGCTGATAACATTTAAGATTGGAGGCATTGTGGATAGCGAGGAAGGCTTTCAAAGCTTGCAGAGGGATCTGGACCAACTGGAAAAATGGGCCAGAAAATGGTAGATGGAATTTAATGCAGACAAGTGTGAGGTGTTGCATTTTGGAAGGACAAATCAAGGTAGGACATACACAGTAAATGGTAGGACACTGAGGAGTGCGGAGGAACAAAGGGATCTGAGAGTTCAGATACATAATTCCCTGAAAGTGGCATCACATGTAGACAGGGTTGTAGAGAAGGCTTTTGGCATCCTGGCATTCATAAATCAAAGTATTGAGTATAGGAGTTGGGATGTTATGGTGAGGTTGTATAAGACATTGGTGAGGCCAAATTTGGAGTATTGTGTGCAGTTCTGGTCACCTAACTATAGGAAGAATATCAGTAAGATTGAAAGAGTACAGAGAAGATTTACTAGGATGTTGCCGGGTCTTCAGGAGTTGAGTTACAGGGAAAGATTGAACAGATTAGGACTTCATTCCCTGGAGCGTAGGAGAATGAGGGGGGATTTGATAGAGGTTTACAAAATTATGAGGGGTATAGACAGGGTAAATGTAAGTAGGCTCTTTCCACTTAGATTAGGAGAGATAAATACGAGAGGACATGCCTTAAGGGTGAAAGGGGAAATGTTTTGGGGGAACTTCTTCACTCAGAGAGTGGTGGGAGTGTGGAATGAGCTGCCATCTGATGTGGTAAATGCGGGCTCACTCTTAAATTTTAAGATTAAATTGGATAGATACATGGATGGGAGAGGTCTGGAGGGTTATGGACTGGATACAGGTCAACGGGACCAGTGGAATAAAGTTTCGGCACAGACTAGAAGGGCCAAATGGCCTGTTTTTCTGTGCTGCAGTGTTCTATGGTTCTATGTTCTCTCTCTCCTTCTCACTACAATGTGAATGCACCAGCTGAAGCCATCTCCCGCGAGCGTGCTTTTATTTAATATATTTGTGTAGGTGTGCACAGACACAACAGACACCACCTCCATTGGGGGCAGAGAATTCCAGAGATCAGAATCAGAATCAGGTTTGCTACCACTGGCACACACTCAATGGCCACTTTGTCAGGTACACCCACTCGTTAATGAAAGTATCCAATCAGCCAATCATGTCACAGCAACTCAATGCATAAAAGCATTCAGACATGGTCAAAAGATTGTTGTTCAGACCAAACATTAGATTGGTGAAGAAATGTGATCTCAGTGACTTTGACCATGGAATGTTTGTTGGTGCCAGATGGGGTGGTTTGAGTATCTCAGAAACGTCTGATCTCCTGGGATTTTCATGCACAACAGTCTCTCGAGTTTACAGAGAACGGTGTGAAAAACAACAAATCCTCCAGTGAGCGGCAGTTCTGTGGGTGAAAATGCCTTGTTAATGAGAGAGGTCAGAGGAGAATGGTCAGACCGGTTCAAGCTGACAGGAAGGTGACAGTAACCCAAATAACCACATATTACAACAGTGATGTGCAGAGCAGCGTCTCTGAATATATGACACATTGAACCTCGAAGTGGAATAGGCTACAGCACCGGGTTCCACTACTGTACCTAATAAAGTGGCTACTGAGTGTATGTCATGAAAATTGATGTTTAGATTTAGATTTATTTCTTCATCACATATACATGGAAACATACGATGAAATGTGTTGCTTGCATTAACAACCAACATCATCTAAGGATATGCTGGGGGCAGCCATACATTCTGGCACCAACATAGCATTTCCGTAATGCTCAGCAGAGCAACATTGGCAGCAAGACAAACCCCTTTCCCATGTTCCCCGCCCCCCACCCCCATACAAGACGGGCCTCCAACCTCCAGACACTGGCACAAGACTCACACACATGGAGCTTCTCACTCCCAGACTTGCCACCCTGGGCACCTCAACCTATGGGCTTTGGTGTCTGGACTCGCAGTACAGTGCAAGACATAGAAGAATACTATAGACAGATAGATTGACAGACAGACAGACAGATAGATAGTGCAAAGGAGGAAGAGTGAGGTAGTGCTTATAGGTTCACGGACTGTTTGACAATCTGGTGGTGGAGAGGAAGAAGCTGTTCCTAAAACTTTCAGACTCCTCCCCGATGTTAGCAATGAGAAGAGGGCATGTCCTGAATAGTGAGGGTCCCAACGATGGATTCACGGGCCTCTGAGTGACAAAATCTCTGCACACCTCCTTTTAAACCACCAGACCATTATCTATAACTCAGGGGGCTCCCTATCACTAACCCAAGCCTACCTGCATGTCAATTATATCAATCATGTCAAGCAAGCTAAGACAAAAAGGACATGGTTTTCTCTCCTGATCTGTGTAAATCTGAGATCCGTGTTCCTCCCCATGGTCAAACTGCCCACTGGCCTCTCACGGAGGAAGAACAGGAGACAGTGGAACTTTTCTAATCCTATCACCCTCTAAAGTGTCAAATCCTCCATTTCTCACTGCTGCATCAGTGCTAATCACTCCACCATTGGTAGCTGCATCTCCGGTTCCTGGAAAAACATCAGAAACAGATATAATGTTGTTTTACAACTCTAGAGGCGTCATTGACACCTTAACCAGAACGTGTACCTTGCTGAGTAAGAACTTATTACTGAAACCAAAAACAACAGACTTTAGAATTGCAAAACAAAGGGAATTCCCTCCCTAAATCTGTCTAGGCACGGTGGTGTAGCAGTTAATACAATGCTTCAAAGCACTGGCTGTAAGATTGGGGTTCGATTCCCACTGCTGCCATGTTCTCCCTTTGGCTGCTGGGCACCCTGGTTTCCTTCCACAGTTTACGACCTATGAGTTTGGGTCCCATTCTCATTGCTAGTGTTAAGTTTTGTAACTCCAAAACATAAAACTAATTGAAAAAAAAACATGGGAGAGCCTGGGAGAATGCATATGCTTTTTTAAAACTTAAACGTTTTACATCTCAGGTCGTTTAAAACTGCCTCATCACAACTGCTGTTTTGTAACTCCATAAACTAATCGAAAGGAAAACACAGAGCTGGGAAATACACGTCTACCTCACTTTTACTTTAGCAAGGCATGCACTTATGATGTGGTGGTGTAATGACGTATGCCATTCACATACTTTTACATATAATCTATGATGAATTATTTAAACAAACAGAGAGTGCTGAATCAAACAATATATTTACTATATCACTGAAACAATAAATACATGACATCAGTAAGTTGTGGCTATGCTACGTTGGGGCTGGAAACGTGATGCCGTGTGCAGGCCAGCCAGCAAAATCCTCACTGATTCGATATGTTGCAAATGAGATATTTCCCTGTATGCTTCAATATACGTGTACATCTTCAACTGCATTTCACATGTCGATTAATCGCTGATGAAAACATGGAGGAAGATTGAGACACCGGGGAGAATGCTGAAGGTGAGGGAGAGTTCAGTGCCTTTTGATCACTGCTGGAGAAGGCGTCTGTGAGCGGCCGTGTGGCGCGCTATGGCAGGTGGGAGGCTTTCTGCACTCGTGTTGTGGCCCTCTCTGTTCAGGATGTCAGTGATGTCGGAGGCTCTGCATTTATGGATTGGAGTATTGTGTTAATGGACTGTGGATTTTTTTCAGACATGGTTTTATATTGTGTTTTTTGCCCATTCCTTTTCTGTTTAGTTGTGCTGGGGAGTGGTTTGTGGGGGGGGGCAATGTTCTTGTTGTGTTTTGTATGACAGAGGGGAGGGGTTTTGGGGTCGACACTCTTGTTCTGTTTTGCGTTGGGGTGGGGTTTGGGGGAGGTCGATGTTCTTGTTGCGTTTTGTGCAGAGGTGGGTTTGGAGTCGATGTTCTTGGTGCCTTTTGTGTGGGAGGGGGGTTTTGGAGGGGGGGGTCAATGTTCTTGTTACATTTTGAGCGAGGGAGGGGTTTGGGGTTGATGTTTTCGTCGTGTTTGTGTGGGAGAGGGGGTTTCGAGAGGGGTCAATGTTTTGTAAGGGGAGGGGGTTTGGGAGTTGATGATTGAGATGCTTTTGTTTTTGTGTGGAGGGAGGACTGGGTTTGATGTCCTTTTCTGAATGGCTTTCATGTTCTTTTGTGTCATGGCTGTCTGGAGAAGGCAAATCACAGAGCTGTATACAGATACATACTTTGATAATAAATGAACCATTGAATCTTTGTACATATGACAAATAAAGCTCATCTTTAAAATAAACCTAATCTTTACATATCGAGGCAAAGCCATCCTTATTTAATGAGCTATTGCCCATGGGGCTTCGAATAAATCTTGGTAATAGGTTTGATTCTTGACTCTGCCATGAAGTGGCTTGCAGTATCCAGGCATTGTTTTAAAAAGTGGGCAGCCGATCAACAGGATAAGACTAACCAGTAGGGGGCAGCCTTTCTCCATCATTCACCTAAGTTTTACAATGTACACTTTAAACTATCTTATCAAATGTTGTTATGTCGTAGAAAGAGACCATTCAGTCCAAGATGTGTATGCTAGCTCTCAACCAATAGTCTGTTCTCCCATTTGTTTTCCTTTCACCTCTACTCTCATTAAGGCCCCTCCCAGTTATGCTGTCACCCACTGAGGGTAATTTACAGCAGATTGAGATTATCTTTATTTGTCACATGTACATCAAAATCTCAGTGAAATGAGTTGTTTGCATCAAAGACCAACGCAGTGCAGCACCAACAAAAGCACAACCACAAAATACTAACTCCAACCAATCATGTTGTGAAGGTGGGCAGAAACCGGTGCACCCAGGGGTGTGGGTGGGGGGGAAGAACGTACAGTGGGGGGAATTGAGCCTTGTTCGTTAATTGCTGGCACCGTAAGGCATCACACTAACCTCTACGCTACTGCGCTGTGTCGCCGTGCAGCTAACCTACCGGCACAGCGCTGGGATGCAAGCGCAGGATGGAGCACCCAGGGCAGGGTGCAGGACGGTGGGGCAGGGTCTGGGGGATCTCATGATGAAGTGTGGAGCAGCAGCACCGACTGCTGCATCGCCTGCCACACTCTGAGCAAAACCACGATGCAAACTAAACCCTCCGACATAAGACAGCCAGGAGTTGTGAGCCAGAGAGAGTGAAGAAGTTCTCTGCCCCTGTAACAAAGTCACAGGGCATCCAGCATTTCCAGCATCTGCAGACTCCGCTGTCTTTATGGTTTGCTGGTCCACAGCGAAGTCTCTTCAAGGAATACCTACCCTGAAGTTTCATATCTTTGACGGGAGTTGGGTGAGATCCTCTCCCACTGCTTCCCCTCTGATCCTCAACTCTTCAACCAAAGTGCTCAGCCAGACCCCACCACATCCACGAGTCCTTCCTGGGACCTCGTCTCTGTCGCCATCTTGTGCCTCATGACTTCACCTTCCCCCTCATCTGGTCTCCCCTATCACCTGCCAGCCTGTACTCCTCCTTTCCCCTTTCCCTCAAGATTCAGATTTATTTTTCTTATGTAGACTGAGACATACAGTGAACTGTGTCACTTGTATTAAGAACCAGCACTCCTGAGGGCAGCTCACAAATGTCGTCACACATAGCAATCCCTTCATGCCCGGCAGAACAACCCAGAACACGACAAGCAATAAAACAACAACGCAGAACAAGCCCCTCCCTCCTACCACCCGCCCACCCACATACATACACAGTACACCAGTCCAAAGGCAGGGTCTGGGACAAACCCGAATGTTAATTCTTGAATAAGAGTCATCTGTTTATTCCTCTCCATCGTTGCTGCCTGACCTGCTGTGCTCCTCCAGCATTTTATGCATGCTGTTCTGGGTTTCCAGCATCTGCTGCACTGCGAGCAGAATTGGACTTCAGCCCGGGATCCCAGTATCATCACTTCAACCTCTGCCAAGTCCATTTCCCTCTGGGACTATCACAAGAATTATTAGCCAGAACAGGAAGCTGCCCTCTCCCTCTCCGCAGTGGGACGCTGAGGGAGAGTGCAAGCTGCACTCAGTCGCTGTTGGGGTCCCAAGAGGGGAGTAAGGGAAGAGGCCACTCCATCACTCCAACCTGTGCTATCACCAAGGCCTTAACTTGCACCCTGACCATCATATCACATGAATACTTTACTCAACTAAAGTCTGCCAATGCAGAAACTGTCTGCTGACATCAGCAGCTTCCTGAGAGGGTTAAGTGAGACCATAAATACAGAATATCAGAACAGAGATCAGTGCCGCACGGGTATAGCCCATTCAACCCACAGTATCTTTGCTGAACATGATGGCAAATTAAGCTAAATTTCTTCTGTCTGCACATTACCTGTACCATGAAAGTACACTCCAGCTACACTTATACAGCATATACACTATATATAGAGCATAAATAAACTATATTTACTAAAATAGTTCCACAGTAAATGTATAAGTAGATATATCAATATATCCATGTACATTTACATAATATACATCACATCATATATTTCGTTGACTTTGTAAAGCTTATTGACTTTATTAACTTTGCCAACAACTTTCACCCTGCCCTCAAGTTTACCTGGTCCATTTCTGACACCTCCCTCCCCTTTCTAGATCTTTCTGTCTCCATCTCTGGAGACAGCTTATCCACTGATGTCTACTATAAGCCTACTGACTCTCACAGCTATCTGGACTATTCCTCTTCTCACCCTGTCTCTTGCAAAAATGCCATCCCCTTCTCGCAATTCCTCCGTCTCCGCTGCATCTGCTCTCAGGATGAAGCTTTTCATTCCAGGACGAGGGACATGTCCTCCTTTTTTAAAGAAAGGGGCTTCCCTTCCTCCACTATCAACTCTGCTCTCAAACGCATCTCCCCCATTTCACGTACATCTGTTCTCACTCCATCCTCCCGCCACCCCACTAGGAATAGGGTTCCCCTGGTCCTCACCTACCACCCCACCAGCCTCCGGGTCCAACATATTATTCTCCGTAACTTCCGCCACCTCCAACGGGATCCCACCACTAAGCACATCTTTCCCTCCTCCCTCTCTGCTTTCCGCAGGGATCGCTCCCTACGCGACTCCCTTGTCCATTCGTTCCCCCGATCCCTCCCCACTGTTCTCCCTCCTGGCACTTAACCTTGTAAGCGGAACAAGTGCTACACATGCCCTTACACTTCCTCCCTTACCACCATTCAGGGCCCCAAACAGTCCTTCCAGGTGAGGCAACACTTCACCTGTGAGTCGGCTGGGGTGATATACTGCGTCCGGTGCTCCCAATGTGGCCTTCTGTATATTGGCAAGACCTGACGCAGACTGGGAGACCGCTTTGCTGAACACCTACGCTCTGTCTGCCAGAGAAAGCAGGATCTCCCAGTGGCCACACATTCTAATTCCACATCCCATTCCCATTCTGACATGTCTATCCACAGCATCCTCTACTGTAAAGATGAAGCCACACTCAGGTTGGAGGAACAACACCTTATATTCCGTCTGGGTAGCCTCCAACCTGATGGCATGAACATTGACTTCTCTAACTTCCGCTAATGCCCCACCTCCCCTTTGTACCCCATCCGTTATTTATTTTTATACACACATTCTTTCTCTCACTCTCTTTTTTCTTCCTCTGTCCCTCTGACTATACCTCTTGCCCATCCTCTGGGTCACTCTCCCCTCCTTGTCTTTCTTCCCAGACCTCCTGTCCCATGATCCTTTTGCCTATCACCTGTCCAGTTCTCGGCTCTATCCCTCCCCCTCCTGTCTTCTCCTATCATTTTGCATCTCCCCCTCCCCCTCCAGCTTTCAAATCCCTTACTCACTCTTCCTTCAGTTAGTCCTGACGAAGGGTCTCGGCCCGAAACGTCGACTGCACCTCTTCCTAGAGATGCTGCCTGGTCTGCTGCGTTCACCAGCAACTTTGATGTGTGTATCTTGAAATTCCAGCATCTGCAGAATTCCTGTTGTTTATATATTTCATAGATTGAGAATGATAGTCTGAGTCATACAGTAAGGAAACAGGTGCTTTGGCCAACCCATTCAAGCGGACAAATTGCTCAGCAAGCTATGTCCTTCCCTCTGCCTACAGCCTCCATGTACTATCCACAGCCTCGCCATCTACTTATCTTTCTTTGTGTTCGTCCATCGTCGACATCGATATGGACCTCAATACCATCATGATGGTGTCGAGACTAGCGCGTGATTTGGATTTAAGTGAGGGAGAGTTGCGCAGCGTCAGCCTCACTCTGTCTTCCCAATTCCCATCTGGATCCAGTGGCAAGACAGAGTCTAGATGGCTGGAGATGGGACTTGGCGCAGTGGATGACCAGGACATCTTCTGTGTCTTGTCATGCTCTGCACGTTCCATGACGCTTGCAGAGACCGCCTTCTTGACCGTTGGACCTTCCATAGGTCTCGTCCGCTCAATCCGCCGGAGTCTGTCCTCACATGCTGGGATAGACAACTCCCTATCTCACCGAGGGTTTGAGACCCATCGGCTACCCTCACCTGGTTTAGCCGGCTTGTCGAAGCCGTTGCTCAGGATGTGGCCGCTGTCGCATGCAAACAGCTACAGGGAGTCACTTATCTAGATAGCTTTTAAATGTTGCTAATGTGACTGCCTCATACACTATTTCAAGTCAAAGATTCATTAAAAAGTACAGCACCAAAACAGGCCATTCGGCCCTCTGACAAACCATTTGAACCCTTGCCCCCACTGACCTGCACCGGGTCCATAGCCCACCATACCCCTACCATCCAAACTTCCACATTCATTCCACACTCTCATGACCTTCTGCATGAAGACATTTCCCCTCCTGTCCCCCTTAAACTTTTTAGCTTTTACCCTTAACCCACGACCTCGAGTTGTAGTCCCACCCAAGCTCAGTGGAAAAAACCTGCTTGCATTTACCAAAACAGTACCCTCATAATTTTAAATACCTCTATCAAATCTCCACTCGATCTTCTACATTCCAAAGAATAAAGGCCTAACTGGTTCGATCTTTCATCACAGCCCAGGCCCTCCAGAACCGGCAACACCCTTGTAAATTTTCTCTGTACTCCTTCAACTTTATTTACCATTCCAAATCCCCCCATCCTCTGAAAAAGCAGCCCCGATGTTCCTTTTAAATCTCTCGCATCCGATCTGAAACCTATGCAATCTTGTTTTCAGAACATGATCACTGGAGAAAAGACTATGTACTTTCACTTTCTCTCTCTCTCTGCCCTTCATGATCCCATGTGTATCAGGTCACCCCTAACATAAAAATACATTTTTATGTTCTTATTTCCTTGTACCAGTGCCCTTGTTACATTTCCTTGTACCAGTGCCCTTAAAACTGGAAGAGATTCTCCACAAACCGCTATTTTAAAAATTATTAACAGTACAAAAAAATAAATGGATGATCAGCCATGATCATACTGAATGGCAATGCAGGCTCGAAGGGCCGAATGGCCTACTCCTGCACCTATTTTCTATGTTAAAATCAGCACTATCATCCCAAAATCTCCCAGTGACATGGGGATTCGACCTGCTGTCTCACACTCCCAGTGACACAGGCACTAGACCTGCTGTCTCACACTCCCAGTGACACAGTGATTACACCTGCTGTCTCACACTCCCAGTGACACAGTGATTACACCTGCTGTCTCACACTCCCAGTGACACAGGGAATAGATCTGCTGTCTCACACTCCCAGTGACACAGTGATTACACCTGCTGTCTCACACTCTCAGTGACACAGGGAATAGATCTGCTGTCTCACACTCCCAGAGACACAGTGACTACACCTGCTATCTCACACTCCCAGGGAAACAGTGATTACACCTACTGTCTCACACTCCCAGTGGCACAGGGATACACCTGCTGTCTCACACTCCCAGTGACACAGGGATACACCTGCTATCTACCGTGAGTTAGTACTCCACCTTAAGATGTTACACCCTGAATTGATACTGCACCCTATGTTACAGCATGAGTTAGCATTCCACCCTGTGATATTAAACCCTGAATTAGTACGCCACTTAGTATTTCACCCTGAGTTAGCACTCCACACAAGATGTTACAACCTGAGTTCGTACCCTATCATGAGATATTACACCCTGTGTTAGTATTCCATCCTGTGGTTCTGCTGCCTCCATTAGTACTGTACTCTATTCTGAGGTATTGCACACTGAGGTAGTACTCCAGTCTGAAATGTTACAGCCTGAGTTAGTACTCCACACTGATATATTACACACTGTATTAGTCCTCCACTCTGAGATGTTCCACCCAAATTAGTACTCAACCCTGGGACGTTGCACTCTGAGTTAGTACTCCACCCTGAAAGGTTACATCGTAAGTTAGTATTCCATCCTGTGATATTACATCCTGAGTTAGTACTCCCCCCGAGATATTACACGAGTTAGTCCTCCACCCCAAAATGTTGACCCATGAGTTAGTACCCCACCCTGAGATTTTGCACCTTGTGTTAGTATTCCACCCTTAAATGTTGCTGCTTTAGTTAGAGTTTGAAGCCTAAGTCAGTCATCCATGCTGAGATATTACACCATGACTTAGTGCTCCATGCTGCACTATTGGATCCTAAGTAAGTACTCCAACCTGAGATTACACCCTGAATTAGTACTCCACCCTGAAATGCTATACCCTGAGTTAGTTTCCCTTCTGGGACATTGCACCCTGAGTTCATACTCCACCCCGAGATATTATACCCAGACTCAATATTCTATCCTGAGATGTTACAACCAGAGTTAGTACTGTATTCTGAGACATTGCACACTGCATTATTGCTCCACCCTGAGTAAATTACATCCTGTGTTAGTAATCCACCCTGAGATATTACTCTTTCTTTCAGTTAGTCCTGACGAAGGGTCTCGGCCCTAAATGTCGACTGTACCTCTTCCTAGAGATGCTGCTTGGCCTGCTGTGTTCACCAGCAACTTTTATGTGCGTTGCTTGAAATTCCAGCATCTGCAGATTTCGTGTCTGAGATATTACTCTGAGTTTGTACTCCACCCTGAGATATTACACTCTGACTTAGTACTTGATCCTTCCTGAGGTGTTTCATGGTGAGCTACTCATCCTCCGAGTTGGTAGTCCTCCCAAAAATACTGCACCCAAGTTAGTACTCTACCCTAAGATACTGTACTCTGATTTATTACTCCACTGTGAGATATTATACCCTGAGTTGGTACTTCTCACTGAGCTATTACACCCCAAATTAGTACTCTACCCTGAGATATTACAAGGTGAATCACTACTCCACGCTGAGGTACTACACCTTAACTTAGTACTTGATCCTGGAGTGTTGCACGGTGGGATACTAGTCCTCTCTGAGTTGGTACTCCTCAGAAAGATACTGCACTATGAGTTAGTCCTCCACACTAAGATATTACACCTTGAGTTAGTACTCTACCCTGAGGTGTTGCATCCTGAGTTAGTACTTTACCCTGAGATATTACGCTCTGAGTTAATACTCCAAACTGAGATATTACAAACTGAGGTAGTACACCCTGAGTTAGCACTCCATCCTGAGATACTGCACGTGATTAGTGCTCCACCCTGAGGTGACGTACACTGGGTAAGTTCACAACCCTATGACATTACACCTGATTTAGTATTCCAACCTCAGATAGTACACCACATTGAAATATAACACATTCATTTACTACTTCACCCTGAGATGTTGCACCATTTTAGTACTCCACCCTGAGTTAGTACTACACCCTAAGGGGTTTTACCCTGAGTTACTACTAAATTCTGAGATCTTACATCCTAAGATAATATTTTACCGTGAAATATTACTGAGTTAGTACCCTACACTGAGAAGTTGCACCCAGAGTTAGTCCTCTACCCCAATGCATTACACATTGTATTATTGCTCCACCCTGCGTTAGTGCTCCACCCTGATGTAGTAACCCGTGAATTAGTACTCTACGCTGAACAGTTAGTACTCCTCCCAAAGATACTGCACCTGAGTTAGTACTCTACCATGAGATACTGCATCCTTAGTTAATACTCCAACCTGAGATATTACACCCTGAGTTAGCACTTCACCCTGAGATATTGAATATGATTTAGTACTCCACCCTGAGATGTTACACCCATTGTTAGTACACTACCCTGAGGCATTACATGCAGTGTTATTGATCAACCCTGCAAATATTACACCCTGAGATATTATACCCTGTTAGTATTATACCTTATTAGTATTCCGAGTTAATACTCTACCCTGAGGTGTTGAATCCTGAGTTAGTACTTTGAGATAATACACCCTCAATATTCCAGACTGAAATATTACAAACTGAGTTAGTACTCCACCCTGAGATATTACATTCTAACTTAGTCGTGTACCCTGAGACATTGCACATTGCATTATTGCTCCACCCTGAGAATATTGCAGCCTGCGTTAGTGATCCACCTTGAGATATTACTTCACGAATTAGTTCTCCACCCTGAAATAGTGCACACCGACTTAGTACTTGATTCTGAGCTGTTGCGCAGTGAGTTAGTACTCCACTCAAAGATGCTGCACCTGAGTTGTTAATCTACCATGAGATACTGTACCCTAAGATATTACTCCACCCTGAGTTAGTACTCCACCCTGAGATATTTCACCCTGAGTTAGCACTCTATCCTGAGGTACTGCACATGAATTAGTACTCCACCCTGAGGTGAAGTGCCCTGGGTAAGTACGCAACCCTGTGACATTACACCGAGTTAGTACTCCAACCTGAGATATTACACATTGAGCTAGTGTGAAAAGCCTGAGATATTCCACCCTGATTTAGGTCTTGACCCTGTTATTACATAGTGTTGTACTCCACCCTGGGATGTTACACCCTACGTTAATACTAAACCATGAGATGTTACAGGTTGAGTTAGTATCCCAAACTGAGATATTACACCCTTAGTTATTACTCAGCTTTGAGGTATAGGCCCTGAGTTAGTACTCCACCCTAGGATATTACACTCTGAGTTTGCACTCCATCCTGAGATACTGCACACGATTTAGTGCTCCACCCTGAGGTGATGTACCCTGGGTAAGAATACAACTATTACCCTTTGTTAGTAGATCATCCTGAAGTGTTGCACGCTGAGTTAGTACTCCTCCCTGGGTTAATATTCCACACTTAAATGCTACACTTAGTATTCCATCCTGTGAAATTACACCCTGAATTAGTACTCTACCATGAGATATTACACCCTGCATTACTCCACCCTGAGATATTGCACCCTGAGTTTTTATCCACTGTGAGATATTAAATGCTGAGTTAGCACCCCACCATGAGATTTTCCAACCTAAGTTAGTGTTCCATCCTGAGGTCTTGCACCCTGAGTTAGTACTCCACCCTGAATTAGTATTACATCTAGAGATATTACACCCCATGTTTATAAGCCACATTCAGGTATTAGTCCCTGAGTTAGTACTCCACCCTGAGGTGCTGCATCCTGAGTTAGTACTTCAGCCTGACATATTACGTTCCGAGCAGCACACACAAAACGCTGGAGGAACTCAGCAAGCCAGGCAGCATCTATGGAAAAGAGTACTGTTGGCATTTCGGGCTAAAAACCCTTTGGCAGGATTGAGTTAGTTCACTATCCTGAGGTGTGGCACTGAGTTAGTACTGCTCCCAGAAATGTTACACCGAGGGAGTACTCCATTCTGCGATATTACAACCTGAGTAGTACCCCATCTTGAGATATTATGCCCTGAGTTAGTACTCCGAACTCAGATGTTGCACACTTAGCTAATACAATACCCTGAGATGTTGCACCTAAGGTAGTACTCCACCTCAAGATATAAGTAAATTATTACTCAACCTTCAGTTAATACTCCACCCAGAGATATTACACCCTGGTTCACCCTGGTTTAGTACTCCACCCTGAGATGTTGCACCCTGAGTTAGTCATGCTGAGTTATTTCTACTCTGAGTTAATACTTGACCCTGAGGTGTTGCATACTAAGTTGGTACTCCACCCTAAAGTATTGCATCTTGACTGAATGCTGCTCTTAAATGTTACATCCTGTGTTAGTACCCCATGCTGAGATATTACTCCCCGAGTTAGTACTCTACCATAAACTGTTGTACCCTGGATTTGTACTCCATCCTGAGATGTACCCACCTGAGTAGTCCACCCTGGGGTGTTACTACCAGAGTAAGTGTTCCACCTTGTGATATTACTCCGAGTTAATACTCCACCTTCAGCTATTACATCCTGAGTTAGTACTCCACTCTGAGATATTACACCCTGAGTTAATGCTCTACTCTGAGATATTACACTGAGTTTTTACTCCATGCTGAGATATTACACCATGAGTTAGAACAACTCTGAAATATTACACCCTGAGTTAGTTCTCTACCCTGAAATATTGCACCCTGTTAGTACTCCACTCTGAGGTGTTGCACCCTGAGTTAATAATCCACCTAGAGTTATTACATACTCAGTTAATACTCCACCCTGAGATATTGCATACTGTTAATACTCCATCCCAAAATGCCACACCTCGAGTTAGTAAACCACCATGAGATATTACTGCTTGAAATAAAACTCCAATCTGAGATGTTGCACCCTCAGTTAGTACTCCACCTTGAGATGTTATACATAGTTAGTACTTAATTTTTTTATATTTCATTTTTGTCAGTAAACCAAAGTTAATAGTTGAAAGTGAACATATTAGTCATAGTCATAGTCGTACTTTATTGATCCCAGGGCAAACTGGTTTTCGTTACAGTTGCACCATAAATAATAAATAGTAATAGAACCATAAATAGTTAAATAGTAATATGTAAATTATGCCAGTAAATTATGAAATAAGTCCAGGACCAGCCTATTGGCTCAGGGTGTCTGACCCTCCAAGGGAGGAGTTGTAAAGTTTGATGGCCACAGGCAGGAATGACTTCCTATGACGCTCTGTGCTGCATCCCTGTGGAATGAGTCTCTGGCTGAATGTACTCCTGTGCCCAACCAGAACATTATGTAGTGGATGGGAGACATTGTCCAAGATGGCATGCAACTTAGACAGCATCCTCTTTTCAGACACCACCGTGAGAGAGTCCAGTTCCATCCCAACATCACTGGCCTTACGAATGAGTTTGTTGACTCTGTTGGTGTCTGCTACCCTCAGCCTGCTGCCCCAGCACACAACAGCAAACATTATAGCACTGGCCACCACAGACTCGTAGAACATCCACAGCATTGTCCGGTAGATGTTAAAGGACCTCAGTCTCCTCAGGAAATAGAGACGGCTCTGACCCTTATTGTCGACAGCCTCAGTGTTCTTTGACCAGTCCAGTTTATTGTCAGTTTGTATCCTCAGGTTTTTGTAATCCTCCACCATGTCCACACTGACCCCCTGGATGGAAGCAGGAGTCATCGGTACCTTAGCTCTCCTCAGGTCTACCACCAGCTCCTTAGTCTTTTTCACATTAAGCTGCAGATAATTCTGCTCACACCATGTGACAAAGTTTCCTACCGTAGTCCTGTACTCAGCCTCATCTCCCTTGCTGATGCATCCAACTATGGCAGAGTCATCTGAAAACTTCTGATGACAAGACTCTGTGCAGTAGTTGAAGTCCAAGGTGTAAATGGTGAAGAGAAAGGGAGACAAGACAGTCCCCTGTGGAGCCCCAGTGCTACTGATCACTCTGTCGGACACACAGTGTTGCAAGCACACGTACTGTGGTCTGCCAGTCAGGCAAGCAAGAATCCATGACACCAGGGAAGCATCCACCTACATCGCTGTCAGCTTCTCCCCCAGCAGAGCAGGGTGGATGGTGTTATCAGTGTGGATATGTTAACACACTGATACGCACTACCTTGATTCAATTTCTTGCAGACACTTACAAGGAAAGAGTATTTCCTGAAAAACTACACATAAACAATGACTGACAAACAACCAGTGCAAAAGCAGCCAAACTGTACAATTAAAAAGTTTGTATGGAGAATATGACGCTGCCAGGATTACATAGAAACTAGAAAATAGGTGCAGGAGTAGGCCATTCGGCCCTTTGAGCCTGCACTGCCACTTATTATGATCATGGCTGATAATCCAACTCAGAACCCTGCACCAGCCTTCCTTCCATACCCCCTGATCCAAGTAGCCACAAGGGCCATATCTAACTCCCTCTTAAATATAGCCAATGAACTGGCCTCAACTGTTTCCTGTGGCAGAGAATTCCACAGATTCACCACTCTCTGTGTGAAGAAGTTTTTCCTAATCTCGGTCCTAAAAGGCTTCCCCTTTATCCTCAAACTGTGACCCCTCGTTCTGGACTTCCCCAACATCGGGAACAATCTTCCTGCATCTAGCCTGCCGAATCCTTTTAGGATTTTATACGTTTCAATCAGATCCCCCCTCAATCTTCTAAATTCCAACAAGTACAAGCCCAGTTCATCCAGTCTTTCTTCATATGAAAGTCCTGCCATCCCAGGAATCAATCTGGTGAACCTTCTTTGTACTCCCTCTATGGCAAGGATGTCTTTCCTCAGATTAGGGGACCAAAACTCAACACAATACTCCAGGTGTGGTCTCACCAAGGCCTTGTACAACTGCAGTAGTACCTCCCTGCTCCTGTACTCGAATCCTCTCGCTATGTATACCAGCATACCATTCGCCTTTTTCACCGCCTGCTGTACCTGCATGCCCACTTTCAATGACTGGTGTATAATGACACCCAGGTCTCGTTGCACCTCCCCTTTTCCTAATCAGCCACCATTCAGATAATAATCTGTTTTCCTATTTTTGCCACCAAAGTGGATAACTTCACATTTATCCACATTAAATTGCATCTGCCATGAATTTGCCCACTCACCCAACCTATCCAAGTCACCCTGCATCCACTTAGCATCCTCCTCACAGCTAACACTGCCGCCCAGTTTCGTGTCATCCGCAAACTTGGAGATGCTGCATTTAATTCCCTCATCCAAGTCATTAATATATATTGTAAACAACTAGGGTCCCAGCACTGAGCCTTGCAGTACCCCACTAGTCACTGCCTGCCATTCTGAAAAGGTCCCGTTTATTCCCACTCTTTGCTTCCTGTCTGCTAACCAATTCTCCACCCACACCAATACCTTACCCCCAATACCGTGTGCTTTAAGTTTGCACACTAATCTCCTGTGTGGGACCTTGTCAAAAGCCTTTTGAAAATCCAAATATACCACATCCACTGGTTCTCCCCTATCCACTCTACCAGTTACATCCTCAAAAAATTCTATGATTCGTCAGACATGATTTTCCTTTCACAAATCCATGCTGACTTTGTCCGATGATTTCACCGCTTTCCAAATGTGCTGTTATCACATCTTTGATAATTGACTCCGCAGTTTCCCACCACCGACGTTAGGCTAACCGGTCTGTAGTTCCCCGGTTTCTCTCTCCCTCCTTTTAAAAAAATTGTGGGGTTACTTTAGCCACCCTCCAATCCTCAGGAACTAGTCCAGAATCTAACGAGTTTTGAAAAATTATCACTAATGCATCCACTATTTCTTGGGCTACTTCCTTAAGCACTCTGGGATGCAGACCATCTGGCCCTGGGGATTTATCTGCCTTTAATCCCTTCAATCTACCCAACACCACTTCCCTACTAACATGTATTTCGCTCAGTTCCTCCATCTCACTGGACCCTCTGTCCCCTACTATTTCTGGAAGATTATTTATGTCCTCCTTAGTGAAGACAGAACCAAAGTAATTATTCAATTGGTCTGCCATGTCCTTGCTCCCCATAATCAATTCACCTGTTTCTGTCTGCAGGGGACCTACATTTGTCTTTACCAGTCTTTTTCTTTTCACATATCTATAAAAGCTTTTACAGTCAGTTTTTATGTTCCCTGCCAGTTTTCTCTCATAATCTTTTTTCCCCCTTCCTAATTAAGCCCTTTGTCCTCTGCTGAACTCTGAATTTCTCCCAGTCCTCAGGTGAGACACTTTTTCTGGCTAATTTGTATGCTTCTTCTTTGGAATTGATACTATCCCTAATTTCTCTTGTCAGCCACGGGTGCACTACCTTCCTTGATTTATTCTTTTGCCAAACTGGGATGAACAATTGTTGTAGTTCATCCATGCAATCCTTAAATGCTTGCCATTGCATATCCACCGTCAATCCTTTAAGTGTCATTTGCCAGTCTCTCTTAGCTAATTCACGTCTCATACCTTCAAAGTTACCCCTCTAAGTTCAGAACCTTTGTTTCTGAATTAACTATGTCACTCTCCATCTTAATGAAGAATTCCACCATATTATGGTCACTCTTACCCAAGGGGCCTCTCATGACAAGATTGCTAATTAACCCTTCCTCATTGCTCAAAACCCAATCTAGAATAGCCTGCTCTCTAGTTGGTTCCTTGACATGTTGGTTCAAAAAACCATCCCGCATACATTCCAAGAAATCCTCTTCCTCAGCACCTTTACCAATTTGGTTCACCCAATCTACATGTAGATTGAAGTCACCCATTATAACTGCTGTTCCTTTATTGCACACATTTCTAATTTCCTGTTTAATACCATCTCCGACCTCACTACTAATGTTAGGTGGCCTGTACACAACTCCCACCAGCGTCTTCTGCCCCTTAGTGTTACGCAGCTCTACCCATATCGATTCCACATCTTCCTGGCTTATGTCCTTCCTTTCTATTGCGTTAATCTCATCTTTAACCAGCAACGCCACCCTACCTCCTCTTCTTTCATGTCTATCCCTCCTGAATATTGAATATCCCTGAACGTTGAGCTCCCATCCCTGGTCACCCTGGAGCCATGTCTCTGTGATCCCAACTATATCATAATCATTAATAACAATCTGCACTTTCAATTCATCCACCTTATTACGAATGCTCCTTGCATTGACACACAAAGCCTTCAGGCGCTCTTTTACAACTCTCTTAGCCCTTATACAATTATGTTGAAAATTAGAGAGCATGTCTTATGAGGACAGACTGAGCAAGCTAAGGTTCGTCCCTTTGGAGCAAAGGAGGGTGAGAAATGACCTGATGGCGGTATACAATATATTAGGAGGTGTGGAATAGGCCCTTCTGGCACCACCCAAACACCCCCGATGTAATCCTAGCTTAATCACGGGGCAATTTACAATGGCTCATTAACCTTTCGACTGGTACTCCTTTGGACTGTGGGAGGGAACTGGAGCACCCGGAGAAAACCCATGGCCATGGGGAGAACATGTGAAGTCCTGCCTGGGTCACTGGAACTGTAAAACATTGGGCTAACCACTACACTACTGTGCTGCCCAATTAATTGGACAGCCAGAGACTTCTTCCCAGGGTGGGAATGACTAATACGAGGTGCTATCATGTTAAGGTGATTGGAGAAAGCATAGGTGGGGTATCAGATGTAGGCCCTTTACACACAGAGCGCTAGGTGCATGGCATGTGCCTTCAAGACTGGTGAAAGGAGCAGATAAGATCCCACCCCAATCTTCTAAATTCCAACGAGTATAAACCTAGTCGATCCAGTCTTTCATCATATGAAAGTCCTGCCATCCCAGGAATCAACCTGGTGAACCTTCTTTGTACTCTCTCTATGGCAAAGATGTCTTTCCTCAGATTAGGGGACCAAAACTGCACACAATACTCCAGGTGTGGTCTCACCAAGGCCTTGTACAACTGCAGTAGTACCTCCCTGCTCCTGTACTCGAATCCTCTCGCTATGTATGCCAGCATACCATTCGCCTTTTTCACCGCCTGCTGTACCTGCATGCCCACTTTCAATGACTGGTGTATAATGACACCCAGGTCTCGTTGCACCTCCCCTTTTCCTAATCGGCCACCATTCAGATAATAATCTGTTTTCCTGTTTTTACCACCAAAGTGGATAACTTCACATTTATCCACATTAAGTTGCATCTGCCATGAATTTGCCCACTCACCTAACCTATCCAAGTCACCCTGCATCCTCTTAGCATCCTCCTCACAGCTAACACTGCCACCCAGCTTCGTATCATCTGCAAACTTGGAGATGCTGCATTTAATTCCCTCATCCAAGTCATTAATATATATTGTAAACAACTGGGGTCCCAACACTGAGCCTTGCGGTACCCCACTAGTCACTGCCTGCCATTCCGAATTCCAAGAGATTTGTCAGGCAAGATTTTCCCTTAAGGAATCCATGCTAACTATGTCCTATTTTATCATGTGCCTCCAAGTACCCTGGAACCATATCCTTAAGAATTGACTCCAACATCTTCCCAACCACTAAAGTCAGATTAACTCATCTATAGTTTCCTTTCTTCTGCCTCTCTCCCTTCTGGTAGAGTGGAGTGACATTTGCAATTTTCCATTCCTCCAGAACCATGCCAGAATCAACTGATTTTTGAAAGATTTCTATTAATGCCTCCACAATCCCTTCAGCCACCTCTTTCAGAACCTTGGGGTGTACACAATCTTGTCCAGGTGACTACCGACCTTTCAGTTTCCCAAGAACCTACTCTCTAGTAATGGTAACTCAACACACACTTCATGATCCCTGACACCTAGAACTTCTACCATACTGCTAGTGCCTTCCACAGTGAAGAGTGATGCAAAAAAAAAAGTGTGGTTCCTCAGTTCATCCACCATTTCCTTGTCCCCCATTAGTATCTCTTCAGCATCTTTTTCCAGTGGTCTGATATCTACTCCCACCTCTCTTTTACATGTTTTGTATCTGAAGAAACTTTTGGTATGCTTTTTAATATTACTGGCTATCTTACTTTTGTATTCCATCTTTTCCTTCTTTATGACTTTTTAGTTGCCTTCTGTTGGTTTTTAAAAACTTCCCAATCTGCTAACATCCCACAAACATCCCATTAATTTTTGCTCAATTTTACGCCCTCCGTCAGGTTTTATAAACAAACATTTATTAAACTCTGCGCAAAATTAGTAAAAAGATAAACAAACAAAAACCTTAACTGTAAGTAAACTGCTATGCGACCATTTAACAAACCGCCACTCAGTACTAGTTCTCAAAGTGGTAAATGCGAACACAGTCTTAAAGTGGTAAATTAGAACACAGTTCTTAGAATGGTAAAGAAAGTCCAAGAGATTTATACAGTCAATTAGGAGAGACTTTCCTGAAGTAAAGAATTCCTCAAGGACTCAACGTTACTGCCAATCCCAGCCGGAACCTGCCTTGTCCGCGGGACTCACGACAACAGAAATAAAACGGTTTAAATGCACTGACCTTTTTCTTCTGTAGACTAGGTACTGCACAACCTTTTCTGCTGCTTTTAGCGGATGTTATCTTATGCAGTTCACTCTTACTTGAACGAATTCAATAATGGTCGGTCCTCCAAAACCACCAAACGACTCCTTCAGGCTCCCGTCTTCACTCTCCAATACTACTGAAAAGATACACCAACAAACCTGGCAGCGATTGGTGAAACTACCAGCCCAACACTTCTGTACCTTACGACAGAAAGTAAAGCTCTGTTTTAAAACGAAACTGCATCATAAAAAAATACGCAGCAATACGGAGTAACTGATGAACTAAACTCAAAACTCGACTGGGAAAACTAATTGCGTCACTAGGGGTCTACCCTTATATATACCTGTTGAGAACAGGTCATTACGTGACCTCACATTGGCGGGAAAATTTACATCATGTGACCTCTGCAAGACCATTACATCATCCTCATAAGACAGTCACAAGATATCCATGAGGTATGTAACACCTCTATTTGGCTCTTATGCTGGTTTGGTTGCACCATCCTGCCTTTAAACCACTTCTTTCTCTTTGGGATGTATATATCCTGTGTCTTTTGAATTGCTCCCAAAAATTCCAGCCATTGCTGCTCTACCGTCATCCCTGCCAGTGTTCTTTTCTAATCAATTTTTGCCTGCTCCTCTTTCATTTCTCTTTAATTCCCTTTACTCCACTGTAATACTGATGCCTCTGACCTTGGGTTCTCCTTCTCAAATTTCAGGGTGAATTCGATCAAATCATGATCACTTCCCCTAAGGGTTACTTTACCTAAAGTTCTGTAACCAGTTCCGGTTCATTGCACAAGACCCAGTCCTGAATAGCTGATACCCCAGTGGGCTTAACCAGAAGCTGCTCTCCAAAGCCATCTTGAAGGTATTCTAGAAGTTCATCTTCTTGAGATCCAGCACCAATCTGATTTTCGCAATCAACCTGCATATTGAAATCTCTCATGACTATTGTAACATTGCCCTTTCGGCATGCATTTTCTTTCTCCTGTTGTAATTTGTAGACCACATCCTTACTACTGTTTGGGGGTCTATGTACAACTCCTAACAGGACCTTTCTACCCTTGCAGTTCCTTAGCTCTATCCATAATGATTCAACACCTTCCAACTTTATCTTACCTCTTTCTAATGATTTGCTGTCATTTCTACCAACAAAGTAATGCAACCCCCTCTGCCTTCCTGCCTGCCCTTTCGATACAAAGTGTCTCCTCGAACATTAAGCTCTCAACTATAATCTTCTTTCAACCATGATTCAGTGATGCCCACAACATCATGCATGCCAGTTTGCAGGTGTGCTAAAGTTCATCTACGATATTCTGTATACTGCGCCCATTCAAATATAACACCTTCAGTCTTTCGGATTTTGTCCATCTTTTATGTTGCAACTCATCCTGTTGACTGTAATCTTGCCCTATCAACAGCCTCTCTTCACTACATATTGCCTCTGTTCGTCAACCAGGTACCTTTCCTACGATACTTCTTGCATTGAAATATACACATCTCAGGACACTAGTCGCACCATGCCCAATATTTTGATTCCTAACTTTGTCTGTGGTCTTACCAACATCTGCCTCCACCACCTCTCCACAAACTGTTCTGGGTATGAAAGGTTACAGGGAAAAGGCAGGAAAATGGGGTTGAGAGGGAAAAATAAATCAGTCATGATGGAATGGTGGTGCACATTGATGCGCCAAATGGCCTAATTCTGCTCCTACCTCTTTTAGATTAGATTAAATTAGATTATGAGGACACTCAGTCCTCATTTATTGTCATTTAGAAATGCATATGTTAAAAAATGATACAATGTTCCTCCAGAATGATATCACAAGAAACACAGGACAAACCAAGACTAAAACTGACAAAACCACATAGTTATAACATATAGTTACAACAGTGCAAAGCAATACCGTAATTTGATAAAGAGCAGACCATGGGCACGGTAAAAAAAAAAGTCTCATAGTCCTGATAGCCTCATCATCTCATGCAGATGGAAGATGGGAGAATCTCTCCCTGCCATGAACCTCCAAGCACCGCAAACTTGCCGATGCAGCACCATTGGAAGCACCTGACCACAGCCAACTCTGAGTCCGTCCGAAGACTTCGAGCCTCCAACCAGCTCCTCCGACACAGAGCACTGAGCACCATCCTCTGCTGAGCGCTTTGACCCCGCCCCGGCCGCTG
Organism: Mobula hypostoma; assembly: GCF_963921235.1. Classification (NCBI taxonomy): domain Eukaryota; kingdom Metazoa; phylum Chordata; class Chondrichthyes; order Myliobatiformes; family Myliobatidae; genus Mobula; species Mobula hypostoma. Next base: position 38,476,852 of record NC_086106.1, on the reverse strand, counting down.
AGTAACAAGCAAAGCCGAGGACTTGGGGCCTTCCCCGCCGGAGATTCTGGATCACGCAGTAGCAGCGAAAGCGAAGCAGGCATTTCAGAAATTTCTCCAGATGTTCCTCTGTACTCTCACGTCCATCTCCATCAAATCAGGATTGTGCACAGCACCCTACTTGACAAATAACAGACATCACCACCAAAGTGGCTGCTGCGAGCTGTGTCGTGTCGCCATCTTCTCCTCTCCAGTCTCATGCTCTCAAAATACAAACAAACACAACTGAATTTATGAGAAACTATAAAGTGCATTTAGCTGAGACTTACTGACAGATGGAGGTGGAAGAAGGGTCCAAAGTGTTTCTCACCATAAACACTCATAAAAGGCTTTCTCACTCTAATAGGTTTATTTTTGAAATAGCATCTGCACTCTCACAGAAAGCTGTGGGCCAGGTGCCGTAAGGCTGCCCAGGCACTCAGTATTACCCAAATGACATCATTGTTACTAGTGAGGGTGACAAGGAATATCTCCAAATCTTAAAACAGTGTTAAAAAGATTAGATTTATGGGCTCAGAACATGACATAACAATTGTGAATTCTTTAAGCCAAGCATCACATACTGCGTTTGATGCACAAGGATTGCACAAGTGCACTGAGAAAGTTGAAGCAGTGGTCGATGCCCCAGGGCCAAAGGACGTGTCACAGTTGTTATGCTTTTTAGAATTTGTCAACTACTATCACAGGTTCCTGCCAAACCTGGCTACTGTGCTCCACCCTTGAACTCATTACTACAGATCGGGAAGAAACGGCAATGGACAAAGCTGAGTGAGGTGGCTTAACAAAAGGTAAAGGACACTGTACTCTCACATTACAATGTGCATCATCCAGTGAAGCTTGCCTGTGACACCTCACCTAATGGTATAATTTTATGAGTGATGGAAATGAGCGCCCCATAGCCTTTGCATTACATCCTCTTACTGCTGCAGAGAAAACTCATGCACAGATCAACAGAAAGTCCTTGAGTCTAGTTTGGAGTGTAAAACGTTTCAACCAGCTCTTGCATGGGAGAGAGCTTGCCCTCATTACTGATCAGCGACCACTAGTGTCCATTTTCCATCCAGAGAGGGTGTTCCACTAACAGCAGCAGGTCAAATGCAAAGACGTGCTATGTTTGGTGGAGGACACAGTTACAAGGTGGAATTCAAGAGCATGACTAATCATGGAAATGCTGACAGAGTGCATTTCCCTTGGAAAAGGAAATAACTGAAAAACATACAAAAGAGGACACTCCTCTTGACGTATTCTCCCTAATGCAAATCGAAAGTCTCTCTGTCACAGCAGAGGTGATCCAAAGGGAAATCAGAAAAGACTGCACACTGTCTCAGATCTACACGGCCACCAAAAACGGCTGGAAGGTGCAGCAGAAACTCCAGTTCTCTGAGCCCGGATGAACTTGCCCTTAATGGGGGTTGCCTTATGCGGGGATTGAGAATTATTGTACCATCCAAGACGAGAGCTAACATGTTGGAGGAGCGACAAGCCGGTCATTGCGCCGAAGTGTTGGCTTGAAGCTTTGTCTGGTGGCCTGGGACCGATCGGCAGATTGAGCAGCTGTCCGTGCACTGTTTGGCATACCAGCACACCCAGAAGATGCCATGAGCAGAGCCTCTCCGTCCCTGGGAAAGGCCTGCATTGCCCTGGCAGAGGATTCATGTGGATTTTGCCACTATTCAAGCAACACACACAAAATGCTGGTGAACGCAGCAGGCCAGGCAGCATCTCTAGGAAGAGGTACAGTCGACGTTTTGGGCCCAGACCCTTCGTCAGGACTAACTGAAAGAAGAGATAGTAAGAGATTTGAAAGTGAGAGGGGGAGGGGGAGATCCAAAATGATAGGAGAAGACAGGAGAGGGAGGGATGGAGCCAAAAACTGGACAGGTGATAGGCAAAAGGGATACAAGGCTGGAGAAGGGAGAGGATCATGGAACGGGAGGCCTTGGAAGAAAGGGGGAGGGGAGCACCAGAGGAAGATGGAGAGCAGGCAAGGAGTTATTGTGAGAGGGACAGAGAGGAAAATAAATAAATAAATAAATAAATAGGGATGGGGTAAGAACGGGAGGTGGGGCATTAATGGAAGTTAGGGAAATCAATGTTCATGCTATCAGGTTGGAGGCTACCCAAACAGAATATAAGGTGTTGTTCCTCCAACCTGAGTGTGGCTTAATCTTGACAGTAGAGGAGGCCATGGATAGTCATATCAGAATGGGAATGGGACGTGGAATTAAAATGTGTGGCTGGTGTGATATATTGCGTCTGGTGCTCCCGATGTGGCCTTCTGTATATTGGTGAGACCTGACTCAGACTGGGAGACCGTTTCACTGAACACCTACGCTCTGTCCGCCAGGGAAAGCAGGATCTCCCAGCGGCCGCACATTTTAATTCCACATCCCATTCTGATATGTCTATCCACGGCCTCCTCTATACCCCAGCCTTTATTTATTTATTTATTTATTTATTTCCCCTTTTTTTTCTCTCTCTCTCTGTCTCTCTCACAATAACTCCTTGCCTGCTCTCCATCTTCCTCTGGTGTTCCCCTCCCCTTTCTTTCTCCCTAGGCCTCCCGTCCCATGACCCTCTCCCTTCTCCAGACTTGTATCCCTTTTGCCAATCACCTGTCCAGCTCTTAGCTCTATTTCTCCCCCTCCTGTCTTCTCCTATCATTTCAGGTCTCCCCCTCCCCCTCCCACTTTCAAATCTTTTACTCACTCTTCCTTCAGTTAGTCCTGACGAAGGGTCTCGGCCCGAAACTTCGACTGTACCTCTTCCTAGAGATGCTGTCTGGCCTGCTGCGTTCACCAGCAACTTTGATGTGTGTTGCTTGAATTTCCAGCATCTGCAGAATTCCTCGTGTTTGCCTTTTTAATTCAATTCAATACTGAATGCAAAGCGTTTCTCTACATAAACTTCTGTCACCGGCCCTGTCTCATTCCCTATTAGTAGATCAAGTATCATAAACTCTCTTGTTGGGACTTTTATGAATGACTAAGGCAACTTTCCTAACACATTTGACAAACTCTATCCCATCTAGTCCTTTTATGGTACAAGAGTCCTACTCAATATGTGGAGAGTTATGAATCACCTACTATTGCAACCTTATATCCTTGCAACAGACTGATCTCTGCAAATTTGTTCCTCTAAATCTCTCAGACTGCTGGGTGGTCTTATTAACATGATCATACCTCTCTCAGTTCCGCTAATAAAGCCTCACGATGAGTTCTCCAGTCTATCCTGACTAAGCACTGCCATGACATTTTTCCTGACTAGTAACACCACTCCTCCTCCTTTAATCCATGCCGCTCTGTCACGCCTAAAACAACTGAACCCCAGAATACTGAGCTGCCAGTTCTGTCCCTCCTGCAACTAAGTCTCATAAAGAGCTACAACATCATACTCCAGGAGTTGAATATCCCAATACAAGTACTTAAAAACAGGAGAAAATGATGGGTAAATGGGAGTTTCTGAATCTCGAAGGAGCACCAGTCCACATACATCACTCCAATATGCATGTGTGTGTGTACAGATGTCATCACAAACACAGATTGGGCAGCATAGCAGTTAATGTAACACTTTGACCCGGGCTCAATTCCCACCTCTATCTGTAAGGAGTCTGTACATTCTACCTTTATTTCCTCTGGGTAATCCAATTTCTTCACACGTTCCAAAGATGTACAGTTTAGGGTTAGTCAGTTATGGACATGCTATAGAGGTGTTACAAGAATGGTAACTCTTGCAGGCTGCCCCCCAGAATATCCTCACACTGTGTGGTCATCAGCACAAACAATGCACTTCACCGTTTGGACATATGTCCGACAAATAAAGTTAACCCTTAACGCACACTACACATGCATACCTCACAAGAACATATACACACGCAGACACGTTATGCATATGGTACGAAACTTACTTATTCTGAGAATTTCCAAACAGTCCGAAGGGATCCCCAGCTCCTCCCCCATCTCCAGTGAAGATGTACAAGTACCCGTCGTCTCCAAAGAGAAGCTGCCCCCCCATTGTGATTTGAAGCAGGTTCCACCACCTCCAGGATCACCCTGAAGAGTTAAGGATTCCCGTTAGGTTGCAATAGAGTTAATGAAAGGAAAGTCCCAAAAGGTTGCAATCATATTAGGGTGCTTCAAATACCCCCCCCCCCACCCAAACACTTAACTCTTCCCAGCTCAGTCCAGGTGAAAATCAAAGCTGGAGCCACTGGAGTGGATGTCTGCCCACTACAGCTGCTTCTGGTCACTGGCCAGAAGAGCAAGTGGGGAGACGTTTTAGAAAACGTCCACCATTCTGTGACTGGACCTGGGATTGGTACTGCAGCAAAGATGAGTGTGTGTGGAATTGTATCCCAGAGTCAACATCCAGGACTTGTGCTGCAATGGATGTCCAATGTTCTGGGACCTGCAAGTTCCATACAGCACATTAACTATTTTTTGATTATAACCTCAGCAAATTTGTCAACATGATTTCCTTTTCATGAATCCTTATTAACTCTTCCCAACTGATTATTACTACCTTGTACCACTCCCAGCACTTTCTCAACTACTGAGGACTATTTGCCCAACTATTGTGAAGATCAATAGTCTTCACTAAGGAGGACATAAATAATCTTCTGGAAATAGTAGGGGACCGAGGGTCTAGTGAGATGGAGGAACTGAGGGAAATACATGTTAGTAGGGAAGTGGTGTTAGGTAAATTGAAGGGATTAAAGGCATTAAATCCCCAGGGCCAGATGGTCAGCATGCCAGAGTGCTTAAGGAAGTAGCCCAAGAAATAGTGGATGCGTTCGTGATAATTTTTCAAAACTCTTTAGATTCTGGACTAGTTCCTGAGGATTGGAGGGTGGCTAATGTAACCCCGCTTTTTAAAAAAGGAGGGAAAGAGAAACCGGGGAATTATAGACCGGTAAGCCTGACATCGCTGGTGGGGAAAATGCTAGAATCAGTTATCAAAGATGTGATAACAGCACATTTGGAAAGCAGTGAGATCATCAGACAAAGCCAGCATGGATTTGTGAAAGGAAAATAATGTCTGACGAACCTCAGAATTTTTTGAGGATGTAACTAGTAGAGTGGATAGGGGAGAACCAGTGGATGTGGTATATTTGTGGTATATGTGGGAGTGTATCAGTGTTTACAGGGGGTCCCGGGTAGTGTGTCTGTGTTCACAGGGATCCCGGAGGGCGTGTCTGTTTTCACAGGGGTCCCGGGTAGTGTGTCTGTGTTCACAGGGATCCCGGAGGGCGTGTCTGTTTTCACAGGGGTCCTGGGTAGTGTGTCTGTGTTCACAGGGGTCCTGGGTAGTGTGTCTGTATTCACAGGGGGTCCCGGGGAGTATGTCTGAGTTCACAGGGGCCCAGGGTGTCATAAGGTGGTGGCTGGGAACGGTCCCAAGTGCAAGACACAGACACAGAAGTACTAGGGACAGGACTAGAATACAGGGTGAGAGCAAGGACATGGACACGAAAACCGGGAACCCGGAACAGGACTGGACAAGAGAGCTAGGAGCCCGGGCTTGGACTCCGAGCCAGAGACTGGACAAGGACCCAGAATCTGGGTCTTGCCTCTGGCTTGGACCCCAGAACTAGGCAAGGACGTGACTTGGCTGGCAGGCAGGATGAGGCTGGAGACTAGAGACTTGGGGCGAGGCTGGAGACCAGAGACTTGAGGCTAGGGGCCTTGAAGCTTGGCTTGGGGCAAGGCTCGAGGTTTGGGGTCTTGAAGTTCCTCCTGGGCAGGATGCAGTACTCCTGGGCAGGGCGCGGTACTGCACCAAACAGAGGCAAGGGACAGGAAGAGACAGAACCAACCACAGGGTTACAGAAAGACGGCCTGACTTGCCTGGTAGAGGCAAGGGACAGGAAAGGAGTTAAGTACAGGGTGGCTCCAGGACAAGACTGCAGGCGAGACGAGGCAAGAGTTACCAGCAAGACAAGGCAAGGCTTCAGGCAATGCAAGGCGAGACAAGAACTTCAGGTGAGGCGAGAATTACCGGCAAGACAAGGCAAGGCTTCAGGTGAGGAAACAGAAGGCAGGGGAAGGGATACAAGGAGTAAGGACAAGAACAATCCAGCAGCCACGCCCTGGCCTCTGAAGGCATTTATGCGCCAGTCCAACGAGAATCAGCTGCCTCAATTAGCTCAACAGGAACATAAACAGGGTGGACTGGAAAACCTGGAGCAAGGGTCAATGGATCGGACCGTGAATCGGAATGCAGACTTCACGGACCGGACCATGACAGTACCCCCACCCCCACCCCCACCTGCGGGAGCCTCCTGGTGACCAAACAGGCTATCCAGACTATGGACGACCCGGGCACGTGGGAGGGTATTTAACAGAAGGGAACCTTGGGTGGCAAGAGGAAAACTACAGTGTCTGTGTCGCTGGGTCCATGGTTGGCTAGGTTGTTCTGTCATAAGCTGGTGGCTGGGAACGGACCCAACTGCAAGACACAGACACTGAAGTACTAGGGACAGGACTAGGATACAGGGTGAGGGCTAGGACATGGACACGAAAACCAGGAACCCAGAACAGGACTGGACAAGAGAGCTAGGAGCCCAAGCTTGGCTCTGAGCCACAGACTGGGCAAGTACCCAGAACCTGGGTCTTGCCTCTGGCTCAGACCCCAGAACTAGGCAAGGATGTGACTTGGCTGGCAGGCAGGACAAGGCTGGAGTCTTCAGACTTGGGGCGAGGCCGGAGACCGGAGACTTGAGGCTAGGGGTTTTGAAGCTTGGCTTGGGGCGAGGCTCGAGGCTTGGGGTCTTGAAGCTCCTCCTGGGCAGGGCGCAGTACTCCACCCGACGGAGGCAAGGGACAGGAAGGGACAGAACCAACTGTAGGTAATGGCAAGACAACCTGGCTTACCCAACGGAGGCAAGGGACAGGAAGAGACAGAAGCAACCGCAGGGTAATGGCAAGACGGCCTGACTTACCCGGTGGAGGCAAGGGACGGGAAGGGAGCTAGGTACAGGGTGGCTCCAGGACAAGACTGCAGGCAATACGAGGCGAGAGTTACAGGCGAGGCGAGGCGAGGCGAGAGTTACAGGCCAGGCCAGGCCAGGCCAGGCGAGGCGAGAGTTACAGGCCAGGCCAGGCCAGGCCAGGCGAGGCGAGAGTTACAGGCCAGGCCAGGCCAGGCCAGGCGAGGCGAGAGTTACAGGCCAGGCCAGGCCAGGCGAGGCGAGGCGAGGCGAGAGTTACAGGCCAGGCCAGGCCAGGCCAGGCCTGTAACTCTGGCATGGCATGGCAAGGCAAGGCAAGGCAAGGCTTGGCTTCAGGTGAGGAAACAGAAAGCAGGGGAAGGGATACAAGGAGTAAGGACAAGAACAATCCAGCCACCATGCCCTGGTCTCTGGAGGTATTTATGCAGCCGGCCCCAACGAGAATCAGCTGCCTCAATTAGTGCTCAACAGGAACACAAACAAGGTAGACAGGAAAACCTGGAGCAAGGGTCAATGCACTGGACCATGAACCGGAATGCAGACTTCACGGACCGGACCAGGACAGCTGTGAAGTCAACTCACTGTTGAGGTGGGTGAAGTTATCCAAGCTAGTTGTTTGTAGCCTTTCTTGCGGCAGCACCCCTTGTAGATGTGCTCAATGATCAGTAAGGCTAAACCTATGATGGACTGGGCTATAGCCACCACTGCTTTGTTCCTGAGTGTCAGTGCTTCCATAGCAGGCTGTAATGCAACCAGTCACGATACCCTCCACTGTGCATCTTCAGAAGTTTGTCAAAGTCTTAGATGATACGCTGAATCTATGCAAACTTCTAAGACAGTAGAGGCGCTGCCTTGATTTCTTTGTGATGGCACTTACATGCTGTCCCAGAACAAGTCCACTGTTAATGAATTTAAAGTTACTGACCCTCTCCAGCTATGATCCCCTGATGACGATTGGCTTCTTCCTCCTATAGTCAATAATCAGTTCTTTGGTTTGCTGATGAGAGGTTGTTATTATGGCATCATTCATGATAAGAAAGGTGTGACAGCACTGGAGAGCACGCAGAGGAGATTCACCAGGAAGTTATGCGAAAAGATTAGATAAGCAGGGCTTGATTCCTCTGGAGCAAAGGAGCTGAGGGGTGACCACAGAAGTATGTAGTATATAAGATTATGAGAGGCATAGCTAGGTTAGAGAGTCAAAATCTCTTTCCAGGTTCCATGGATATCAAAAACAGGAGGGTGTCGTTTTAAGCAAATGGTTGAACTTTTAAAAGAGATCGAAGGAGCTAGATTTTTGCACAGAGCGTGGTTGATATCCGGAATATCCTGCAAAGGAGGTGGTAGAATCAGATGCAATCACTATGTTTGAAAGGTTTTTAGACGGGCATTTAAATAGACATGGCATGGGCCTGAAAAGGGAAAGTGGGGTTTGCCTAGATGGGCTAACAGGTCAGCACTGACTTGGTGGGCTGAATGGCCTGCTTCTGATTTGATTTTAGGAGCCTGTTGAGATAGCAACACTCAGTTCAACACTTCCCTTTGCTACTGGATCTCGGCTTCCTGACCAACAGGCCGAAATGCCACCGCCATGATTATCCTCAGTACTGGTGCCCCACAGGGCTGTGTTCTCAGCCCCCTACTCTACTCCTTGAACACTCACTGTTGTGTGGCCAGATCCTGCTCTCTCCTCATGACATTGTGCTGTCATGACAACAACCTTTCCCTCAATGTCAACAAATCAAAAGAGCTGGGCATTCACTTCAGGAAGGAGGGCAGTGCTCCTGTTTACATCAAAGGTACTGAGGTCAAGAGGGTTGAGAGCTTCAATTTCCTCAGAGTGAACATCACCGACAGCCAACCATGTGATGTCACAGTCAAGAACACTCACTGCCATTCCTACTTCCTTAGGAAGCTCAAGATATTTGACGTCTCACTTGACCCTCACCAATATTTATCAATAGACCATACGAAGCATCCTATCTGGATGCATCATGACTTGACAACTGTTCTGCACAATACCAAAGAAACAGCAGGGAATTATCAATACAGCTCAGTACATCACTGAAACCAACATCCCCTCCTTGTCCAGACTTGTCACAATCTTAGGAAAGCAGCCAGCAGAATCAAAGAGCCCATCCACCCCAGATACTCCATCAGTGGGGGGTACAAAAGCCTGAAAGCAGGTATCACTAGGCCTAAGGACACCTTGCACCCTGCTGTTAGAAGAATACTGAATGGTCCCCTAGGACCCTTGACCACACAATCCACCTCTTCATGGCCTGTAGTTACTGCGCTGTACTGCATTTCATAATTGTAACACCTCTTCCTCTGAAACCTATTCTGCATTGTTATTGTTTTACTTTGTTCTGCCTCAATGATCTGATCTGAATGAACTGTGTTCAAGACAAGCTTTCATTGTGCTTCAGCACAATTGACAATCATAAACCAATTTATCAACCTCATTTACATCTTGCATAGAAAAGACAAGGCTATGCAATAAATATGCAATAACTGAACACCAGAAAACCCTGGGAGCCAATCGAGGTCATGTCAGATGATGGAGAAACAAGAGGTGAGTGTTGCACACAGTTTGCAAAGGGCAGTGTCAAATACTTTGTACTCAAATTAAATTTATTATCAAAGTACATATATATCGCCATATACTACCCTGAGATTCATTGTCTTGCAGCCATTTGCAGGAAAATAAAAAATACAATAGAGTTTATGAAAAACCGTATACAATAGCTCTCTTCATGTTACTGCTATAGGGAAGGAGGTAAGGTTCAGGAACAGTTATTACCCTTCATCCATCAGGCTCCTGAACTGGTGTGGATAACTTCACTCACCCAACACTGAACTGATTCCACAACCTATGCACAAGCTTTCAAGAACTCTACAACTCATGTTCTCAGTATAATTATTGTTATTTCTATTTTGTATTCTCTCAATGCAAGCTGGTAAAACCCGAGGTACAGACATAGCCAAGTAAACTCATTTCTCAATTGCTAGGAACTTTCCAGTGGTGTTTAGTATTGTGACGTTCTGAAGATTTACAGAAATATTGCAATGTCAGCCTTATTGTCTAATGCTATTGTGTAGTGACTGTGGGGTGATACCAGTTGTAGATTTTACTACTGGGACAATGTATACCCTGTTCATGGTCCATAGTCTTTCAATTTCCTTTTTTAATTCGGTGTATTTCTGCTGTTTTTCACTTATTGGTTTCTGTAAGTTATGTGTGTTTTTAATGGCTATTACCTAGCTGTTCTTGCTCGTTTATACTGTACTACACCCAGATGGTTATTATCTGTAATAACAGATTGGTCGAAATATAATTTGTGAGACCCTGACTCTAAAATTGGACCAGGCCTGTGTTTATATTAAGGTATGGTTTCTTTTGTGAGTTTGTATTTTAAAGCAAGATTTTTGTGAGTGACGCTTGCCACTTGATTGTGCCTGTGGAAGTAATCAGATTGAGTTAAACTGCTGCAGGATCCTGTCATGTGTTGGATTGTTTCTGGCTTCTCTTGGCATTTTCTGCATTTATCACTTGAATTTGTTGCTTTTAGTATGAATTTTTGATTTTTTTTGTGTTATGGCCACAAGGAATCTCTATATTTCTGAGATAAGGTCTCCCACTCCGAGCCAGACTTTGGATGGTTCCTTGTCCACATTTGGTCTTCTCACCTGTAGTTTTTCATGGCATCTACTGAACTTTGTTAAACTGGGAATACCCGCAAGACAATGCATCGCAGGACAGTATACGGTGACATATAGGTACTTTGATAGTAAATTTAGCTCGAGCCTTGAAAAACAAAGACTGACAGACAACGAAAAGAAAACAGATTGTGCAAGTAAAAGATTAAATGATGAATATTGAGAATATGAGTTGTAGAGCCCTTGAAAGGGAGTCTGTAGGAATCTTATCTGACTCAGAGTAGTTTTGGTGCGTTAGCCTTAGCCGAACTGAGGTCACTCTTGGAGCTGCTGGAGTATTAGGGGCGGCACAGACGGACCCGCTGTCTCCCAGTTCTGGCAATCCGCGTTCAATCTGGATTTTCCGGTGTTTGTGTATGAGTGTGTAACTAGAGTAACTCCAGGTCAATTCTTTGAGGTGGCACGGCGAGGTTAAGGGGAAAGGGCGGGGGGATTTAGTGGGGTTTCTTTTCGACAGAGATGTCAGGCTTTAGATCTGAAACCCTGCGTCGTTAATCCAAAATTTACATGAAGTATTACAAAAATTTACAAATCAGATAATCGCCGTGGGAGGATCCGCGTGGGGAAACTCCGCCGCTTTTGCCTGTTGGTCGGTTCTCGGAGCTCAGGCACACGGTCAGAATTCCCAAGCAGCTGGCAGCTTCTCTCTTTCAGCACAGGTAGAGTACAGCAGCCTTGTTTTCTTCCGTTGCTCGGGACGGGGATTTGTCCCCACGGCGACCCTTTTAATTTGCAGGCTGATTAACAACAAACCTTCCCCAGCCCGAGCGTTTTATATTCGGATCACACGCGTTACACTGCGGACATCCAGTGCAACCGAAAGTGTATGTTCTTTAGATGAAGCATCCAGATATATTGTACGTGTTTGTACACGTCGCTTAAATCCCATCTACAGACTTGGGACGTTATTTTTCTCGGAGTTTATTTCTCTTCGAGGGACAACACTAATTGCTGGAAGGACTCCGCGGGTGGGCAGCATCTGCGGGGGTTGGAGGGGACAGACAGTGGACGTATCGGGTCGAGATCCTTCATCAGGACCCGGTCAACTGGCCATTTCCCCCCACCCACGCAGATGCTGCCTGACCCTCCAGCGATTTTGCCCGTTGTTCCAGATGGCAGCATTTACGGCTTCTTGCGTCTCTTCTCCTCTCGAGTTCTCT